>NC_091376.1:8842341-9054841 GCF_038502225.1 Cherax quadricarinatus
TTAACCCCCTCGGGTTGATGTATTTCTCCATTTACCCCCTTCCATATAAAATGAAATTTAATTGAATTATTCAGTTACCAGGTACATCAAATATTTACCCCTTGCCATGTATTTTTTTATCCACAACGGGTAAATTTACCCCTGGTTGATAATCACTGTTCTACGCTCCAATCCGTTTACCCCTTGCCATGTATTTTTTTACCCACAACGGGTAAATTTACCCCTGGTTGATAATCACTGCTCTACGCTCCAATCCGTTACTGAGGTGTACTCAGCGATTTGTACTTACCATTTGTGTTTGATGGGGGGTCGATACTTAGTTCCTGGTCCCGCCTCCTAGACCACGTTGATCGGGATCACTGGCTTTTGACCTCTTGGGCCTCATCATATCTTGAAGCTGTGTACTGAGTTTGCTTCCACCACTGCCTCACCCTAACTGAGACTAAAATAATATTTCCTTCTATCCCTATAGCTCATCTGTGTCTTCAGCTTCCACCCGTGTCCCCTTGATCCTGGTCCTCCAAATTCAAGCAATCTGTTCCTCTCTGCCCTACCAATTGCAATTAAGATTTTCTACGTAGTGTTCACGTTCCAACTTGTCATTCTCTCTTAAAGTCGTCAAGTTCATTTACTTCAACCTTTATTCATATTGCATTCCTCTCAGTTCTCGTATTAGCCTAGTTGCAAACCTTTGAACCTTTTCCAATTTCACATGCTTGATAGGTGTGGGCGCCATACTGGGGCCGCATACTCAAGGACTGGCCTAACATGTAGTGTACAAGGTACTGAAGGATTCTTTATTCAAGTTCCTGATTGTTATTCTGGAATAATGTGATGATGAAGCATGAGAATAGAGACTCGTACTACCAAAGATGAAGTGTGGGAAATTTTGAAGACGACAGAAGAGGCGAGGCCCACCAGAAGCAAGAATGTAAGAATTGAGACTTGGGACCTACATCGGCCAGTAGGCTTGCTACAATGCCTCCCAATGACAGCCACCTGACCATGGTTTTATAAAGTCATGATGAAGCTCTACACAGAGCGAAACGTTCCCCCAATAAATTTGTTAATTCTGAAACGTCTATCATTATCATCATTGCCAGTAGTAAGTCATATAGATCTACATTTCTTCTACTGTTCACTAGCAATTAGTCCATCATGTAAACTATGGACAGCGTCTCAAAGCATTAGAATTTACTCTCTGGAGCGAAAGCGAGATAGGTATCTCATACATGGAAAATATTTGAAAGCCTCATTATTCTGTACACTAAAACAACTCACTGGAGTGAAAGATATGCGAGGTTGTTTAAATATCTATGACTGATGTCGACTACACAAGGATCATTATGGTTTTATGTCACCTGTACACCATCAGTCAAGAATACTTTAATACAAAAATAGGAATAAGTTTTCAGCGTATATACACTGAGATATACACCTCTCGGTGTATATAACAAGTGGGGCTAGGCTTTTCTGTCGATTGCTTGTTCAACCAGACTATCATTGCGGCCTAATGGTACACATACCCCTCACAGCCCGGTTTATGTATACCCCAGACCTCGTCTCGAGAGAGCAGGTACTGCCTAATGGTTTTTCAAACCATTCATCACAACTGTCAGACACTGCAGCATCATGGGATCTTGTTACAAAGAATTCTTCAACACTTGTTCAACCTTTGGACGAAGACCTACTTCGACTAGTGGATGGTACCACTATGACCCCGCCTCCGCCTGCTTCACCTCACCTTACTACAGTATATAAGCCACGTCTACGGCCCTATGCTGTACATTCTACAAGATTGATGGACTGAACACATCGACTCCAGGCTGAGGGACTGATTACCTCATACTCCTCCTCTCCTTACGCCTTCCTCTTTGTATTGGACTGATGAAGCCACTGTGTGGCGAAACGTTTCCTGAATAAAGATTCCCATATGCTGCATAAGTGTCTCAATCTTCAACTTGTCGGTTTTTCAAACCATTCATCACATAAGTGTCTCAATCTTCAACTGCCTATTTCAAAAACTTACCTGACCTTTCAGCATTTGACGAAGGTTCTGTTCGAGAATCGAAAGGCCTCAAGGTCTATTTCCACCCCTATAGTTCATTTTCATACTCTAGTTTCTGTCTTCTAATATTATATATATATATATATATATATATATATATATATATATATATATATATATATATATATATATATATATATATATTGTATTGATCCTGGAGCTGTATAATTTTTTTACTAAGACTATAAAAGAGAGTGTAGGAATGTGGAGGTGGGTGTCACAGTGATTTTGGTAGCAAGAGTGTGCGCCTGTGCAGGAGGTCGCTACTGAGGGCACATGCGCTGTTGGAGGCGCCAGATCTCCACTAATATGAAGGCCAACAGCTGTTTCCCCAGCGACCAATCACCGACACTTGCTGCTACCTCCCTCAACTCTCACAATTTATGTGGAAGATTCCGCTGTCAAGAACGCCCGGTCAGACCTAATCGAGAACACTTATATTTTATCTTTACACCAATACTTTAATTAAACAATAAAATGACTGTTTCATCATTAATATTAAAATTAAATTACCACGGAAATATTGAAACCAATGGGTATTTTCTGACGGGCGAGAAGGGGTGTATGTGGTATACAACTAATAAAGTGGCAGATTTCCGTGATGGATCTTTAATGTCTGACTCACTCCCTTCCCTTTCTGACTTGACAGACACGATTCCTGTTTCGGACACAAGTCATACATGACTCCCCTAATGTTTCGGACACGTCATACATGACTCCCCTAATGTTTCGGACACGTCATACATGACTCCCCTAATGTTTCGGACACACCTGTCATACATGATTTACTAACAATTTAAAATGTTATATAATACTCGTGTACATAAAACAATGGTGGAACGCGACGCGGTATAGTTGCTGTTGCTTCTCCGATATCAGTAGTGTAATAAGAATGAAGTATAGGGGGAGACTCGTCGGGGTGAAAGAGAACCAATAGCCGGGCGGAGGGCTGTGATTTTGGGGATAATATTTGCTATAGTAATGATGGGGCGGGGCGTCGAGTGTGTGGAGGGATGGGGAAGAGGGGGTTGGAAACCGTGGAGGGGGGGTGAAGGGGGCGTGAAAGTCAGTTTCTGATGGTAGAGGCGCCAATGTAGCAGCAGCAGGTGTACCACTCAGACAAGTGCACCACTAACTGCCCTCTGCATAGCATCTAGTGCCACTTAGTATCCTCTGCACAGCGTCTAGTACCATTAACCCACCTCTACACAGTGTGGTGCCACTAACCCACCTCTGCACAGCGTCTAGTGCCTCTAGTACCATTAACCCGCCTCTGCACAGTGTGGTGCCACTAACCCACCTCTGCACAGCGTGTAGTGCCAATCCAATTTGCTGCTGCTGGTTCGTTTTTTACTGACAACAAAAGCTATGGTAACTTCGCTATAAGTCTCGACAACGAATATGATCTTACATACACAATAACGAAATATCTCAGCCTTGTAAGTATTAGCAAAAATACAAGTGTGTGATCTCCAACATGTCTAGAAAATTTAAGAAAATCCCTATAAATCGCTAGTGAATAGTAGGGCCAGTCACAGGCCAGACACTCACGGGCATTTCTCCATCAATACCAATCACCTCTGTGGGCCAGCTACACCTTTGTGTATATAATCTTAGCCACATAATTACCGTGTAAAAGGAAGGAGAATCTCCGGTTGGTTGAAGAGAGAGGGCGTAGGAGGCACAAGAAGACTTTGGAGGTTTATTCTGTGGGTACTGACCAACGCCACGACGGTGGGTACCATGTCTGCGGGGTGTCTGGGGCGGCCCCTCCCCACCTACCCCCCACAGCCACCTGACCACACTCCTGCCAACTTATGGGACATAACCTCCACAGGTGAGACTTATTGACCTCTCCATTTATATCAACAATATCAGTTACATAACTAAAATTTGTAATACTGTTGGTAGAATTACCGACAACATGTCAGGTAAAAGGAAAAATGTGCAACTAAAGCGACATTTTTATTGTAGCAACGTTTCGCTCTCCAAGAGCTTTAAGCAGTAACTGCTTGGCAAAGTTCCTGGAGAGCGAAACGTTGCCACAATAAAAATGTCACATTACTTGTACGTGTCCTTTAACCTAACATAATTACAAACAATAAACGTTTATTCAATACATTCCCAAAATTTGCACGTCGTCTATATTACTTGCAAATCAATACTGACAGAAATTCATAGATGAAACGAAATCATACTATTCAGGTACACATATTTAATTAAAATCACTTATCAAATTATGATGATATGCAATACTGAAAAATTTACGAATAAGACATGTGCAATACTTAGGTATCTTGATTGCAGGAACGCTTCCCTTGCACAACAGGTATCTTCAGTAGAATATAGGCGTATGTGACACTAGACACACTAGTAGTTCTGACGTGATCAATCCGTCAGGCTTGGTAGGTCAGTTTTTCAATCCTGTTAAACATGTCTTCATTAGAATATATGACAGTAGTAGTTCTGAGGTGATCAGTCCATCAGTCTTGGTTGGAGATAGTCTCTAAAGCCTGTTGAACATATCTTCATCAAAATATATAAAAGGGGAAGTAGCTTTGACGTGATCAGTCCATCGAGTCAGCCAGCAGTAACAGCCTCGTTGATCAGGCCCTGATCCACCGGGAGGCCTGGTCGTGGACCGGGCCGCGGGGGCGTTGATCCCCAGAATGCCCTCCAGGTAGACTCCAGGTAGTTTTTCAAGCCTACTGTACAAGTCTTTATCAAAATATACAAGAGAAGTAGTAATTCTGAGGTGATCAGTGAATCAATCTTTGTAGAAGGTGGTCAGTCTCTCAAGCCTATTGTCCATATCTTTATAAAAAATTGTTAAAATTCACCCTCGGGGCTACGTGTATAAATGTACATCGCAACAACTGTTACTACTATCTTTGACGATGTGTAACGTTAATGCTATAATGTCTTTCTGCATCTCTCTTATTTCTGTTAGTCTGTTTCGTACATAGACAAACTTACTCTTGTTGCTTCGTAACCACTGGAAAACTGCTTCATTATCACTCCAAATCTTTTTTTTCAAGAGAGATGATCAAGCACTTTGCCAACATACACAGGCAATTTTGTACACCAGCATTACCACTTCCACTATGTTTCTTTTCTCTTCTTTCCTTTCCTGTCCTTACTTATATTATCTTCTGTCTATCCTCTCTTTCTCACCCACGTAGTTTCCATCTCTTCACTACCGATTTTTTTTCAGTTTCTCTCTCTCTCTCTCTCTCTCTCTCTCTCTCTCTCTCTCTCTCTCTCTCTCTCTCTCTCTCTCTCTCTCTCTCTCTCTCTCTCTCTCTCTCTCTCTCTTTGTCTCTCTCTCTCTCTTCCGATTAATATTAAAGAATATATCGCATTTTAACTACAGGTTTTACTTGTGTAGCCTGAACGTAACTTTATTAAACTTATCCTAACATAACTTATCTCAAAAACCTCATTTGGGACATATACAAGTAGAGGAAGTCTTCTTTAAAACAACGTTTCGCTCAAATTAGAGCTTTTTCAAGTCAACTTGATACAGCTCAACTTACAGTGGAATGTTTTTGCAACAAGGTTTGTTCTTATATACGTGACATTTTTTATTAAGAACCTTGTTTAATACAAGGTTTGTTCTGTATACTTGCCTTTATAAATATACATATGCACAAGATCAAGTGAATATAAACAAATATGAACAAAAGATCACGTGAATATAAACAAATATAAACACCACAAGATCACGTGAATATAAACAAATCTATCTATATTACTATGTATCAAATCAGGGAACGGGTGAGGTTTGAACTCATGGCAAGGGAGACCTAAAACTCGCAGGTCAGTGTACCGTTCATATATGAAAAAAATACCAGTGAAAAAACAATAAACAATAATTGTGGAGAAATTTATCTCCATAAAGGGGGCGATAAGGGGGCTAAGCCCCCTCTACGTTACCATACTGGCGGAACATGTGTCGACTGAGGGGATCATGACCCCTCCTCCTTTCCATTAGTAGAGATGGAGATCTTATGTCTCTCAACGAAATAATAATATAACGATAATAATTATATAATAATAATAAATTGGAGATTGTTATTCTTGAGCGTTTGTTCTAGCTAGAATTTCACAAGGGCTGGGAATCGACCCCTGCAACCACATATAGGTGAGTAAACCAAGCCGTAACTGCAGCAACAACGATGAAAACGAAATACTACTAAAGATTATACCTTTGAGTTTCCAGAGTTTTTCTACTCCCGGAGCCCGGCCGGGTTCGGCTTGACTAGTGTTTGCCGGTCAGTCAGGCAAGAGTGACAGGAAGAACACTGTTTATATTCAAGAATGACAGAAAAACAATAAAAAGGCCACAATATCGTCACTGGACCAATTCACCAAAACCCCGCACTCAGGAGAGGAGCCATATGCCGACGTTTCGGTCTATTCTTGACCACTGTGGACGAATAAGACACTTGTGCAACAGTGGAACTGCTTAACAAAGTTCCTGGATAGCGAAACATTGCCGCAATAAAATGTCTTAGTATTTGCACGTGTCCTTGTACCTAACAATACTTGGGTCTGTGATAAATGGTTTTGAAAACCAACAAGTTGATCTTAATACAAGGAATTCTTCAATACTTGTCCAACCTTTGGACGAAGATCTACTTACACTAGTGGATGGTTCCACTGTGATCCCGTCTCCTCCTGATTCCACACAACTGTCTACAGTATGCAAGTCACTTCTCCGGCCCTATGCTGCATTTTCTACAAGTGTTGGACTGAACACATCGATTCCAGGCTGAGGGACTGACTACCTCAAACTCCTCCTCTCTTTACACCTTTCTGTTTTGTATTGGACTGATGAAGCCCCTGTATAGCGAAACGTTTCTCAATAAGATTCCCATATGTTGTATAAGTGTCTCAATCTTCAACAGAGAATAATACTGCAGACAGTTGAAAATATAAAGTAGGCTGATGAAAACAGTTTCTTAAAGAACAAAAAAGGTACAATACCGTGACTGGAACAATACACAAATAACCCGCACATGGGAAAGAGAAGCTACGACGGCATTTCCTCTGCCTTGGACAGTTCAGTCACACTAACCGACCGAAACGTCATTGTAAGCGTCTCTCTTCTACGTGCGGATTATTTGTGTATCAGTCTCTTAGTCTAGATGAATCAGTTGAGACAGTCGAAGACGGAGAATTAGTTTGAATCACTCCCTCGGCCAAGAATGGTTCAGAAAGCTTTATATGGACAGTTTTCACATTATGTCCTTGCATTGATAAAGCCACTGGATGGCGAAGAGTCTTCAAAATAAGGATACCCAGATGTTGCACGTGTCTATTTCATTATATGGACCGAAACGTCATCGTAAGGTTTCTCTTCTAAGTGAGGAATGTTGGTGGCAGGAAAACCGCGAGTTTTCCTGTTTTAGCACATGACAACATTCAAGTTTCCTGTTTAGCACAGGACAACGTTCAAGTTTTCCTGTTTAGCACATGACAACGTTCACGTTTTCCTGTTATATTTTCACTATGTTATTTTCTTATATTTGCTGTCACGCATTTTGTCATTTTTTTTCCAAAGTCTTTCAAAATATGTTAGTAAAAGATATACAGGTTGTAGGTAAACCTATTAATAAAGATAAGTTTGGATACTTTAGCTGTATGGTTTTCCGAGCATTATCAACAATATTACCGGGCTGCAGTGGCAGTGACCCCCGAAATCGTCCTCATGTAACCTAGTTTTAAACCTTCCTCATGTAACCTAGTTTTAAACCTTCCTCATTTAACCTAGTTTTAAACCTATCTCAGGTTTTCGCTTCCATGATGCTACCTGGAAGTCTGTTCCATTCATTTACAATTTTTGCTAAACCAGCACTACGCCATATCCTTTCTAAATCTAAATGTGTCTAACTTTAATCAAGGTTTCACCTAAAGAAGGAAAGGGTAACTCAATTCCTTGGATAAAGCTAACGTCATCTGAATTAAGGCATCACCCTTTAAGGGATGGATATACTAAGACATTTCTTATGCCCATGACAATATATGGTTAGAGCATGCACCCTTCATCCAGGGTTTGTACTCGCTGTATTCCTCCTCTTTATTGTTAGATTCGGAAAGTATGAAATTTACTTTGTACTGAGAGGAATGTAGGACAAATTTACTGACCTCCTTCGGTAAAAGAATTAAACGCAGTGCATCATGTTAATGAATACGTTGTTGCTGATAGGTGTTCAGTCCCTTAGCCTAAAGCAGAGGCCTATCAGGTATTTATGCCTGGAAGACAGGCATAAACAAAAACGATATAAATAGGGCACCAAGGATGCTCAAGGAGGAGGAGGCCGAATTTGCACTGAGATTCTACATACTGGAGCTAATAAACTGGTAGCGTCAGCAAGAGTCCTGGATTACAGTTCCTTGACACTGGTCTTCGTCATATGATGGGCTGTTCAGTGATGCTGACACTAGTGGGACGCAACAAGACCACATCTGTCGTTACGTGAAGGAGGGTATTATTATTATTAATTATTGCTATTATTATTATTATTATTATTGTTAAAATCATGAGGAAGCGCTAAGCTCACGAAGGTAGGGAAGCAGATAGCACTATTCACGACCGCAGCAGCAGCGACATCTGATGGTGTTGACGATGTTCTAAGCAAACATTTAATGCCCGGGTAACTTCCAGTGGCTTAGTGATAAGCCCTTACTAAGCCAAGATGACCCAGAAAAGACTGTTAGGACTATTAGCTTCGGAAAATTAATAAAGCAGAATAACCCAAGAAACCTGGTTTATTTACAATGGAGTCTTTAAACCCTTTTCCAAGATGGAACCCCAACACTTGAATAACTCACAAGATAATATGTCGAAGAAATTTTAAGACAGAAAAAAGTATTTTCTAAGCAATTTTGCTCGTCTGGAAGGAAATCCCTGTTACAAATCATAAGGTCACAGGAAAAAGCCTATAATTACTCCCCATTCTGGTCTAAGATCATAAATATTAGTGGATAAAATTAGCTTTGGTGGTAGGCTTTCTGCAAACTTTGAATCTAACGCTGTCAACGTCTGTTACGAGAAGAACGTCAAGAATGAGGAGAGTTATCATAGTAGATAAAATAAAAAGTCGCCATACTCAGTAGCAGGAGTTACCAAACCAAGATACTATGACTTAAAAAAGAAATGCAGTATAATGCACTATGACTTAAAAAAGAAATGCAGTATAATGCACTATGACTTAAAAAAGAAATGCAGTATAATGCAATCTTTTATTGACGTCTCGCTCACACAGAGGACTTTATCAAGTCACAAACAGATCTACATAGAAAGAGGATAAGCCAATATACATACTGGCTCCGCAGGTAGATCTGTCTTTGTCAATAAAATATCACATTATAATGCACTTTTCTTTTTCCATCGTGTTGATATTTTATACCATTTCTCTCCATACAAAGAAATAGTACTTAAAGACCCGGACACGTAAAAACCTTCACTCCTCAAACACTAAGACACAAAAACTTTCCTCACTGAAGCCTAGGTGTTCGCCACCTCAGTCTTGAATCTGAAGCTTAGGTAGGGAGATAGAAGCTTATATAGGCTTCAGGTGAGGTGAAACAGTTGAAGGCATCGTCACCAGTAGGCGAAACTCAATAGTGGTAATTGTTCATGCCCGAGAATTGGACCAGTATAGGAAATAGGTTGTAGACGATATCCTCTGTCAAGATTCCATGGTGTTGCTGGGTGACAGGTGTTGCTGGGTGACAGCTGTTGCTGTGCGCGACACACCACCAAGTAAGCAGTGAGCAAGGAAGCAGTGATTAGAAGCAACAGATGACAGATTGTATCCATCAAGTGTGAGGGAACCGCCAATACCAGGGAGCTATGGAGACAAACACACCAGGTGTCGAATAGTTTACTCACCGCCACCAACACCACCTTCCATCAATTTTAATGAAAATTCCCTTTAAAATACTTTTGAAATTTCACTTCCTCACACTAACACCTAAAGCTATTATGATATATTTTAATCCCTTATTTCCTTATGTCGCTGTTTATGTAAAAAATATATATATATATATATTACGAGTTACACCCAAACCCTTCCAGAATTAGGCAGCGAGACAGCGATCAGTGTTCGGGGAGTGAAAATGGAATAGTTGAATGTCAGCCAGCACACATGTGTAGGCCAGCAAGCGCTCAATTGCACGCTGTAGTACAATGCTGCTATTTAAAATACAAACAAGGGCCCCAATGGAAATAAATCACTGACTTTTTTGGGATATCGCAGGTAATTTACACATTACTATGTATGGTAATTATACTTAGGTGGACTTCCTAAATTAACTTACTAGCAACAGCCTGGTTGACCAGGTATCAACAGGGAGGCCTGACCCAGACTGGGCCGCAAAAGAATTTTTTTAAACAGATCACAGGTAAATCATACCTCGATGCTGAAGTGTTTTTCGTCCGAGGAATTAGAGCTACCCTTCCTTTCCTTGGATCAAACCTGTTTAACTCCTACTCCCCAGGCAGTGTGTGATCCCCTACAGGTTTATTACTATATTAAAGGGAGAAACGCTAAACCCACAGAGGCCACACGACGCCTGGGAAACAAAGGCAAACACGTTCGAAGAGACGGGGAGCATGGCTTCAAATCCTGGGATCACGAGCTCTTTGGCAGTATTAAGGCCCCATCTGAAGGGAGGTTCTTACAGGTCTATGCTTTCCCATGAATGTATCTTTTTTCAAACTGAATCAGGTCTCAATTATTGCGATTATATATATATATATATATATATATATATATATATATATATATATATATATATATATATATATATATATATATATATATATATATATATATATATTATAATTCCTGCACATAAAATTAGTCTTACTTCGTCTGTTTCTAGTTATACATCCACCGTCTCTGCTGACCACTTCCTATGTTTTTATTAATAACTAAGCGATGAACAAAAATGTTTTCGAACGTTTTCCTGAAGTGTCTTGGTAATTTTTGTTCCTTCCAATACTAGTGCTGCAACCATTTTTTCTCGCACACCCATACCTTTATCTTCTATGGCAACGGCCCCCTCGACATAGTTGACTAACGCTACCATCCCTGCTCCACAGAAATATTTGTCAGATAAAATTATCCCTGTTGCCAACGAATGGGATTGCAGCACTTGTCTAGCCAGCAATTTGTTAAAATTGCCCTAGACATCCATCCATTCATTGCTCAATCCTCTTCTTGGCGAAATTCTAATTATGATTAGGATTCCTTCCCTGGACCTAATTAAATCTATAGCAGCCCTTCCCAATATCATTTACTTCAGCACTGACATGTTTTCTCTTTCTCGGAATTCTCTGCATTTGTGACCCTCAGTTTCCCGACTCAGAAATTTCCACTCTTCGCAGTTCGTTCTCTCGCCTAGGATACCCTTCCGATTTCATAAACTACCTACTCACATGCTAGAGCAGCTAGACGGACTTCTCTCCCAAACTTTCTTCTCTTGTTAAATCTCCTATCCCTTGCCTTCCCTACATTTCCAGTCTCCCAAATCTTAACAACACTCTCCGTTCTTTAGACATCAAACTTTCTTTTCGCCAAACTAATATTCTTCATAGTAATCTAGTTCGTACCTCTCCTGCCACTGATGCTTCCGAATCTACTCCATTTCCTACTCCTCTTGTCCTCTTTAATACCTTGGAGAAACTGGCCGCTCTCTTCCTGACAGACTTAAAGAGCACAAAAGAAGTGTTAGCCTTATCGACATTATGTGTTCGTTTCTGTCATGTTAGAGATCACAGTCTCCCTATTAACTGGTCCTCTGGTAAAACTGTCTACCCTTCTAGCCTACACAGACGCCGTCTTATTGATGAATCCCTTATACACAACTTTCCTCGAATGTATCTTAGTCCTGGCTTTGTCTCTGTAGTTGCTTTTCTTTCTCGTTACATTGTTAAATGCTCCAAACTTCAGAACACTCGTGACTTTACCTGATTTTTATCTCCTCCTCTCCCTACCTATTAATCTTTCCTATATTTTCTTACGTGGGTTTTGACCTATGGGCTTTGTTCCGCAGGGATTTTGTCCTACGTCCGAGGTCCATTAGCCCTCCTACAGCGCTCCTCTGTTTTCTTGTTCCTTAGACTATCTCCACTGCTACTGTTACTACTATTCCTTCGCTTACACTCCACTCTACGCCACTTTTTTAACTATCATTACTACCTTCCTATTGCCACCTCTCGCTGTTGCACTTCTATTACTACCACTACTACATTATTATTACTCCCCCTTCCAATTCTACTTCTCTCCCCCGTCCCCCTCTCTTGTATATATTCTAGCTCCCTTTCCTTGGCATTCAAGAAGACCTCCAGAGAATCTCCTGAGTCACTCAGGCTGTGGCCTGAGTGTCAGGAATGGCTCAACTGGAGCAGAGCTTTTGGGAGTTGAGAGTCTCATGCCAGGAAAAACCAGCGATCTAACCCTGACTCCTGCACTAGCACCTCTGCTACTCCCAACGAGCTCTGTGTGAGTGAGAAAGGTAGCAGAAGAGTCTGAGGAGTTGGAGATGACTCACACCATCGTACATACCGAACCCAAGGCAACACTTGAATCTAAGACATGCTATCCCCTAGCTACAGAGCGTCTGCAAAGATTGTTACTAAATGATACACCATTAACTTTTGTGACAATGGTCCAAGTTGGACCGAAACGTCGTTATAAGTTGCAGTCTCCTAAGTGTGGGTTGTGTGATGGTCCAGTCACAGTATCGTGCCTTTTTATTCGTTATATTATCAGCCTGTTAACTGTCACCAACACTAGCTCCAGGGAAACACACCCTTTGTCTTATCTTCCTATCCCTATTACAAAAGCCTAATCTATGTATCTAATTTCTGAGTCACAAGAGGGGTTAATAGTACCTTTATCTTCATCCACCTCTGTACATTCGTCCTGAAAAGTTTTTTTTTTACCTTCAAACCTATTTATCTCCTTTACCTTCCTCAATTTTATTCATCTCCCTTTACTGTAAACTGCTTCCTAATTATTATTGCTAATAACCATCTCTTCGTTGCTGCTAACAATTCTCCAACCACTTAATGCTCATTATTACACTTATTCAAATGCATTTGCAGTATCTGATAGTCCTCACCAAGAGGCAAAATCTCATTTATCACCACTCTGAGCACTGATTCCAAAACACTAAAATCCCTCAAGGCAGCTAGTTTTCTGCTCCAGAGCCCCAGCTCTGAGTGGTTGGACGTGATATAAGTACTGTAATTTTTGACATATACACATGAGTGCCTGTAATGTATCCCAAAACTTTGTGTATTGTATATTCCATCTTTATACCATCAGTTTATCCTTTAAACTGTGTCCATATTACACAATAAAATATACCTGTGTGTGTGATTATATATATATATATATATATATATATATATATATATATATATATATATATATATATATATATATATATATATATATATAATGTAGTGCCGAATAGGTAAAACTTGCGATTCTGGCTTAAATAACAACGCTCTTCTTGCCGAATAAGGCAAGCGAAAATTTATGTATGCAATAATTTCGCAAAAATCATTCTGAACCAAACGAAAAAAATATATATCGTTGTGTTTGTTAATTATTTAATTATTGTAAGCTTATCTGAAATATATTTAGTTGAATTATGCTAAATTAAATTGCGCTTGTTACAATAAGTTTGGGTAAGTTTCTTTTGGTACAAAATTGTTAATTTTTACATTAACATAAATGAAACAATATCTTTAAACGTATAAAAGAAAATTTTAGAAAGAACTTAATTTTAAATGAGTTCTTGCCAATTCCCCAGTTTTACCTATTCGGCACACACACACACACACACACACACACACACACATATATATAAACACTGATCTCTGGCTGAAGGAGACTCGAACCTATGAACCTTGGAACAAGGTACGCAGTGCTTTACCAATCTACCCACACTGGATAATACCTTGGAGTCCAGCTTGCGCTAGACTTTGATCCAAGGCAGCCAGCTTTCAGGGAGAAGACTTACAGCTTTTCATCTCATCTCCTGCATGCATCAGCCTTACATTGTGTATATTTCGCCTGCTCTTGCGAATTCCTTGCATTGTTAATATCTCTAGTAAGGCTGATGCATGCAGGGGATGAGATGAAAAGCTGTAAGCCTTCTCCCTGAAAGCTGGCTGTCTTGGATCAAAGTCTAGCGCAAGCTGGACTCCAAGGTATTATCCAGTGTGGGTAGATTGGTAAAGCACTGCGTACCTTGTTCCAAGGTTCATAGGTTCGAGTCTCCTTCAGCCAGAGATCAGTGTTTGTGTATATTTCGCCTGCTCTTGCGAATTCCTTGTATATATATATATATATATATATATATATATATATATATATATATATATATATATATATATATATATATATATATATTTTATATATATATATATATATATATATATATATATATATATATTTTTTTTTTTATGACATCCGATAAACCAGTTGAGCAAATTGTAATTAAAATAACTTAGAGAAAAATCAGTATTATGCAGCCCCACGAAAAAATCATAGTGGAAGATCCTCGGTAAATCCTAAGTTTTCCCATTGTTGTTAATAAGTGAGGCACTACACTAGCAGGACAAACTGCTGCCTCCTGCTCTTGCCCGCCTCCTCCATCATGATGGACCGCCAACTTCATCTTTTACTCGATACAGCTCATTCCAGCACCACCAACCGTAATCGTTCACATTTGAACGTTTCCAATTTTTCAATTTTTTTCTTTGTTTTGCTCTACTTACCAGAGGTATCGCTGGTCTATATTTAATTAGTTTACTTATGGCTAAATATACGTTTTTATAGTTTCTTGTAACTAAGCCTACTTTAACCCCCCCCCCCCCCAAAAAAAAAAAAAATCTACACAAAGCGGCACTGTACTTTTGTGTTTCGCCTTTACATTCACGGAAAAACGATAAATTCTTCAGGGTTGCACAATATCTTGGGTATAAGACTTAATCAGGTTTGATCCGAAGGGGCAGGTTTAACTAAATACTACAACAAGAGCCCTTCACTGCAATCAATGCACCCTAACTTCCTTGAAAGAAAATCCACGATGAGGGACTTAAAATGCAAGATATAGAGGAAAACCAACCTAAGAATTCTCTCTTCGTCGGGGCTGACCGATTTAATATCTTAGTTTTCTTAGCCTAAATATACGTACGCAAAGCAGCGAATCTAGGAAATGCATAGTAAAATTATGTTAGCGTATCCAGTGTAAATCATTATATCACCAATGCTACTCTTATAATGACTGCACAGCATATACAAAAGTTTTTACAAAGCACTGGGCTAAAGAAATTTCTCAGTGGATTGACTAGTTCAAATATTTAACAAATAGAAGAACACCACAGAAGACTGATACGAAGCCTGTAATCCCGCAGAGAAGACATCTGTCAATCTGCATCCATTCTAACAAGTTTATATAGGATAAAATATTGGTTACCATTAATAAAGACAGTTTAAAGATCAAAGTGGTGTAACAGACGTTATGAAGGGTATGGAAAGTGTATTATAATCTTGGTGAAGGGATGCCAAAGGAAGGCATGCAGCTCCTGTCAGGGCCAGGAGGAACTGCGCGTCTTATCATATGACAGGACCACCTCCGGCTGCTACTGCCAGCACAGCCACAAACTTATTCCTCCATAGCATTATATATATATATATATATATATATATATATATATATATATATATATATATATATATATATATATATATATATAAGTAGTCAACTTTTCTTCTGGGGGAGGAACTTCCGGTTTGGGCCTTTCACTGGGCGAGGAACTTCCGGTTTAGGCCTTCCACTGAGCGAGGTATCCGATCTAGGACCAGCAGCTGGAGGGTCACCTTTTCACACCTAGGTGTTACTTCCGGTTTTGACCATGACCTCGCCCTCGAGACGACCTCACCCTTGGCCCCCCAACCAATACCCCCACCCCCACGACCCCCCGCCTTGCGACCCCCGCCGTCGCGCCGCGCGCCCGCGCACCCGCGCGCCCCGCCCCGCCGCCCCGCGCGCCCGCGCACCCGCGCGCCCCGCCCCGCCGCCCCGCGCGCCCCCGCCCCACCCCGCGCGCCCGCCCGCGCCCCTTCGCGCCTTCTGCTGCGCCTTCTGCAGCGTCGTCCGGATCGCCCCCCCGCGCCTCGAATTTTTTTTTTTCTTATGATCTCCTCGGATCAAGTTTTTGGATTCCCCCCTATGGGGTTTTCGAAATTCTCCATCTCCTTGGATCAAGGTTTTTGGATTTCTCCATCTCCTTGGATCAAGGTTTTTGGATTTCTCCATCTCCTCGGATCAAGTTTTTTGGATTCCCCCCTATGGGGTTTTCGAAAGTCTCCATCTCCTCGGATCAAGTTTTTGGATTTCCCCCCACTATGGGGTTTTCGAAATTCCTCGGATCAAGTTTTTGGAATCCCCCCTCTGGGGGTAAGCATGCTTATGATCTCGAATCAAGTTTTTGGATTTCTCCATCTCCTCGGATCAAGTTTTTTGGGTACCCCGCCTTTCACCCCAAATTTTCTCGACAATACCCTGACTCCATCTCCTCGGATCAAGTTTTTTTGGATCCCCCCTATGGGTTTTTCGAAATTCTCCATCTCCTTGGATCAAGTTTTTTTTTGGATTCCCCCCTATGGGGTTTTCGAAATTCTCCATCTCCTTAGATCAAGTTTTTTTTGGGTACCCCTCCTTTCACCCCAAATTTTCTCGACAATACCATGACTCCATCTCCTCGGATCAAGTTTTTTGGATCCCCCCTATGGGGTTTTCGAAATTCTCCATCTCCTTGGATCAAATTTTTGGATTACCCCTCCCACTTTCACCCCAAATTTTCTCGACAATACCATGACTCCATCTCCTCAGATCAAATTTTTAAGGTTCCCCCGCCCACTTTCACCCCCCCAATCCCAAAAAATTTCTCGATAATACAAGTTTTTGGATTCCCCCCCCCTATGGGGGTTTTGAATTTCTTATGATCACCTTGGATCAAATTTTTGGATTACCCCTCCCACTTTCACCCACCCCCCAACCTCAAATTTTTCTCGATAATACCAAGTTTTTGGATTCCCTCCTATGGGGTTTTCGAAATTCTCCATCTCCTTGGATCAAATTTTTGGATTACCCCTCCCACTTTCACCCCAAATTTTCTCGACAATACCATGACTCCATCTCCTCAGATCAAATTTTTAAGGTTCCCCCTCCCACTTTCACCCCCCCAATCCCAAAAATTTCTCGATAATACAAGTTTTTGGATTCCCCCCCTATGGGGGTTTTGAATTTCTTATGATCACCTTGGATCAAATTTTTGGATTACCCCTCCCACTTTCACCCACCCCCCAACCTCAAATTTTTCTCGATAATACCAAGTTTTTGGATTCCCTCCTATGGGGTTTTCGAAATTCCTCGGATCAAAGTTTTTGGAATCCCCCTATGGGGGTAAGCATTCAAATGAACTCCTCCTATGGGGCATGCTTACTACAGGTCTAAACAAGTGTGACGTCACCCCACCTGTGTTTACTCGGCGGTCAGTGACGTCACGCGATGACCCCCACACACACAGGCTGAATCTTGTCGACTTCCCCCTATGTCAGTGACGTCAGTATTCCTCTCATTAAGTTAAATGAACTAAAAAGGACCACGCACACACAGGCTGAATCTTGTCGTTCAGACAATAACTTAAAATGCAGGATAACACTATTTATTATACAACCAATGCATTTCATATACAACATAGGGAAAACATTTTCACTCTTAACCCAGGTTAATCCAAATAATTTCACATTTTTGTTTCGTTAATACCCACAACAATCCACAATTTCTTTACAAAATACAACACAAGTCTAGACATTTTTTAACTATTTCATCTCAGGTCACTCCCCCCACGAAGTAACCTCCTCCCCACCCTCCCGAACCCTCACACTCCAACCAACACCTCACAATTTTCACTCATAACCCCCAATTTTTCTCGTTTTAACCCTTTTAGTTCATTAAAGTTAATTAGGGGATACAGTACATCAGAAAGTCACCACAACACTTATAACCACTTTTCGATAAATTCACCAGTCACAATTTTACATATTACGAAGTTAATACGCACTTTTACTTTGAACACCTTCAAAACACTCTCTTAAATCATTTGAATACTCACAAAAATACCTTTATACATTTCAAAACATCACTGAAATACTCCAAAACATCATTCGAACACCCCCAAAATCACCTCTAAATACTCCCAGAACACCTTCATAAGTACTCTTGCACATCATTTGAACACCTTCATAAGTACTCTCATAATCATTTGTACACCTTCAAAAAACACCTTTGAATACTCACATAAACACCCTTGAACACCTTCAAAACACCTTTGAATAACCTCAAAACACCTTTGAACACCTTCAAAACACCCTTGAACACCCTTGATCACCTTCAAAAAAAACAACATTTGAACACACTCAAAAACACCTTTGAACACCTTTGAACATTTCCAAACAACACTGAAACACTTCCAAAAACACCATTTGAGTACTCCCAAATACACCACTGAATACTAAAACACCACTGAATACACTCAAAACACCACCAAAATCACCATGAAACACTTCCAAAAAACACAATTTGAGTACTCCCAATTACACCACTGAATACTAAAAAAACACCGCTGAATTCAATCAAAACACCCTTCAACACCTTCAAAACACCTTTGAACACCTTTGAACATTTCCAAAAACACTATTTGAGTACTCCCAATTACACCACTGATTACTACTAAAACACCGCTGAATTCAATCAAAACACCCTTCAACACCTTCAAACACCCTTGAACACCTTCAAAACACTCTTGAACACCTTCAAAAACACCTTTTGAACACATTCAAAACACTCTCATAATCATTTGAACACACTCAAAACACCTTTGAATAGCCTCAAAACACCTTTGAACACCTTCAAAACACCCTTGAACACCCTTGATCACCTTCAAAAAAAACAACATTTGAACACACTCAAAACACCTTTGAACACCTTTGAACATTTCCAAACAACACTGAAACACTTCCAAAACACTATTTGAGTACTCCCAATTACACCACTGAATACTAAAACACCGCTGAATTCAATCAAAACACCCTTCAACACCTTCAAACACCCTTGAACACCTTCAAAACACTCTTGAATACCTTCAAAAACACCATTGAACATTTCCAATCAACACTGAAACACTTCCAAAAAAAAAAAAAAAACAATTTGAGTACTCCCAATTACACCACTGAATACTACTAAAACACCGCTGAATTCAATCAAAACACCCTTTCAACACCTTCAAACACCCTTGAACACACTCAAAACAGCCTTCAACACCTTCAAAACACCTTTGAACACCTTCAAAACACCTTTGAACACATTCAAAACACTCTCATAATCATTTGAACACACTCAAAACACCTTTGAATAGCCTCAAAACACCTTTGAACACCTTCAAAACACCCTTGAACACCCTTGATCACCTTCAAAAAAACAACATTTGAACACACTCAAAACACCTTTGAACACCTTTGAACATTTCCAAACAACACTGAAACACTTCCAAAAACACCATTTGAGTACTCCCAATTACACCACTGATTACTACTAAAACACCGCTGAATTCAATCAAAACACCCTTCAACACCTTCAAACACCCTTGAACACACTCAAAACACCCTTCAACACCTTCAAAACACCTTTGAACACCTTCAAAACACCTTTGATCACATTCAAAACACTCTCATA
Source organism: Cherax quadricarinatus (assembly GCF_038502225.1). Lineage (NCBI taxonomy): Eukaryota > Metazoa > Arthropoda > Malacostraca > Decapoda > Parastacidae > Cherax > Cherax quadricarinatus. The sequence continues at coordinate 8,862,242 of NC_091376.1, forward strand.
ATCATTTGAACACACTCAAAACACCTTTGAATAACCTCAAAACACCTTCGAACACCTTCAAAACACCCTTGAACACCCTTGATCACCTTCAAAAAAAAACAACATTTGAACACACTCAAAACACCTTTGAACACCTTTGAACATTTCCAAACAACACTGAAACACTTCCAAAAACACCATTTGAGTACTCCCAAATACACCACTGAATACTAAAACACCACTGAATACACTCAAAACACCACCAAAATCACCATAAACTAAGATCAACACCCACATCCCACAACACCCACAACCCACAATTTTTTCTCGTTTTATCTAATTTCATCAGAAAGTCACAACACCCACACCCCCCATTTTTTTTCTCGTTTTAACCCTTTTAGTTCATTAAAGTTAATAAGGGGCCACACTACATCAGAAAAAGTCACAAAAACAACCCACTTATAACGTCTTTTCGGTATCTCTAGTTCGACAACAACACCCACATCCCACATCACCCACATCCCACATCCCCCACACACACACACAGACACACACACACACATCCCTAACCTAGCCTAACCTAACCTAACTTATCCTAACCTAATCTAACCTAACCTAACCTAACTTATCCTAACCTAGCCTAACCTAACCTAACCTTACCTAAATTATCCTAACCTAACCTAACCTAGCCTAACCTAACCTAACTTAACCTAACCTAACCTAACCGAACCTACCCTAACCTAACCTTACCTAACCTAACCTAGCCTAACCTAACCTAACCTAACTTAACCTAACCCAACCTAACCTAACCTAACCTAGCCTAACCTAACTTAACCTAACCTAACCTAACCTACCCTAACCTAACCTAACCTAACCTATCTTAACCTTACCTAACCTAACCTAGCCGAACCTATCCTAACCTAACCTAAAATATATTGGAACACTTCCAAAATACATTAGAGTACTCCAGAATTACTTTGAACGACTCCATTTTTGGATATTTCCAAATTAGTTTTGAAAACTTTATCGTAAAATCGAACATTATTTTCTTGTTGGTAAAACACACTCAATGGTAGAAATATTTACTCGATTTCCGAATAGAAGCACTGTCCTCGCTCTGAGAGACTCATTGTGGGTCACCCCAACACATGGTGTAATGCGCTTCACACCCAAGGTAGAACATAACACCTGCGTCAACTCAGGACAGACAGGCGCCATGTAATGCGGGTAACATCCAAGGTAGAAAATCATCTCTTTCCAGACCAACTGTCTATCCTAACCTAACCTAACCTAACCTAACCTAATTCCTAACCTAACCTAACCTCACCTAACCGAACCTAACCTAACTCCATCAATCACCTCTATCCTAACCTAACCTAACCTAACCTAACCTAACCTAACCTAACCTAACCTAACCTAACCTATCCTAACCTAACCTAACTCCATCAAACACCTCGAATACTACCTAACTTAACCTAACCTAACCTTACCTAACCTACCGAACCTAACCTAACCTAACCTAACCTATCCTAACCTGTCCCAACCTAACCTAACCTAACCTAACCTAACCTAACCTAACCTAACCTAACTTATCCTAACCTAACCTATCCTAACCTAACCTAAACACTGACTAACTTTGAACCAACTCTGAACACCACTGATCTTCTTCAAAAAATGCTCTGCACATCATTTGAACACCTTCAAAAAAAAACACCATCAAACACCTCCGAATACTCCCAAAAAAAAACACTACTGATTACTACCAAATCACCACTGAATACTACCAATCACCGTCAAAATCACCAGAAACTAAGTTTAACATCACCATCTAACATCCTTTTTATAGAAATCCCCTCAAATCACTATAACCAAGAACTCCCTCCCCATTTGGCGCATAAAAAAAAAAAGCATGAACACAAACCTAATACGCAAACACTTAGTACATGATCACCATCAACTGAAAACATATCTTATACACACACATAATATAAGACAATCACCAACTACAATCACCCATGTTCACTTACCTCAAAATCACTAATATCACAGAAAACAATAATTTTTATAAACATTTCACACACACACACACACAAAAAAAAAATCATATTTGACAATATCTAAGCGCACTCACCTCACTACCACCAACACACGATGTCTCACCTCACAGGACCGACGAGGTCACCTCCAGTGACGTCACACTCCCATTGTGTTACTTGGTGGTTGGTAACATCACACCTAACCCCCTTGTTTCAACCTGTTGTACCCTACATTATCTAAGAACACTATATCCAAGACGATTACCAGATTTTATGATCCCCAACACCAAGATCACAGAAAACACACATTTTTATAATTATTCACACAAAAATCACGATCACCAATTCCATATCATGTTTACCGTCATCTATCAACACTAATCACCAAGATCACCAAAAAATCTAAGATCATGCATCTCAAAACTACTATGATCACTGAAAACACTTATTTTTTTAAACATTCGCACAAAAATAAGACATACACAAAAATACCACAACACTTCCACCAACATCTATAACATAACATGAGCACTATAACATATCACTATCACAAAAAAAAAATAATACACAAACACCCACATATTATACATTTCAATTGGAAATTTAAGACATGAGACATACACACCAAATCTAAGACATTCACCTCCAACTAAGACATACACATCACCCTTAAAACTTCCTTCCTTATTCATTCCGCATATCTCCTAGAGCTGTTTTAACCCCGACGGTTCCATCACGACGTAGGAGCCAGAGGAACCATCACCACTCCAACACCACCTACTACACTCTGGCTCCTACGTCGTGATGGAACCGTCGGGGTTAAAACAGCTCTAGGAGATATGCGGAATGAATAAGGAAGGAAGTTTTAAGGGTGATGTGTATGTCTTAGTTGGAGGTGAATGTCTTAGATTTGGTGTGTATGTCTCATGTCTTAAATTTCCAATTGAAATGTATAATATGTGGGTGTTTGTGTATTATTTTTTTTTTGTGATAGTGATATGTTATAGTGCTCATGTTATGTTATAGATGTTGGTGGAAGTGTTGTGGTATTTTTGTGTATGTCTTATTTTTGTGCGAATGTTTAAAAAAATAAGTGTTTTCAGTGATCATAGTAGTTTTGAGATGCATGATCTTAGATTTTTTGGTGATCTTGGTGATTAGTGTTGATAGATGACGGTAAACATGATATGGAATTGGTGATCGTGATTTTTGTGTGAATAATTATAAAAAATGTGTGTTTTCTGTGATCTTGGTGTTGGGGATCATAAAATCTGGTAATCGTCTTGGATATAGTGTTCTTAGATAATGTAGGGTACAACAGGTTGAAACAAGGGGGTTAGGTGTGATGTTACCAACCACCAAGTAACACAATGGGAGTGTGACGTCACTGGAGGTGACCTCGTCGGTCCTGTGAGGTGAGACATCGTGTGTTGGTGGTAGTGAGGTGAGTGCGCTTAGATATTGTCAAATATGATTTTTTTTTTGTGTGTGTGTGTGTGAAATGTTTATAAAAATTATTGTTTTCTGTGATATTAGTGATTTTGAGGTAAGTGAACATGGGTGATTGTAGTTGGTGATTGTCTTATATTATGTGTGTGTATAAGATATGTTTTCAGTTGATGGTGATCATGTACTAAGTGTTTGCGTATTAGGTTTGTGTTCATGCTTTTTTTTTTATGCGCCAAATGGGGAGGGAGTTCTTGGTTATAGTGATTTGAGGGGATTTCTATAAAAAGGATGTTAGATGGTGATGTTAAACTTAGTTTCTGGTGATTTTGACGGTGATTGGTAGTATTCAGTGGTGATTTGGTAGTAATCAGTAGTGTTTTTTTTTGGGAGTATTCGGAGGTGTTTGATGGTGTTTTTTTTTGAAGGTGTTCAAATGATGTGCAGAGCATTTTTTGAAGAAGATCAGTGGTGTTCAGAGTTGGTTCAAAGTTAGTCGGTGTTTAGGTTAGGTTAGGATAGGTTAGGTTAGGATAAGTTAGGTTAGGTTAGGTTAGGTTAGGTTAGGTTAGGTTAGGTTAGGTTGGGACAGGTTAGGATAGGTTAGGTTAGGTTAGGTTAGGTTCGGTAGGTTAGGTAAGGTTAGGTTAGGTTAAGTTAGGTAGTATTCGAGGTGTTTGATGGAGTTAGGTTAGGTTAGGATAGGTTAGGTTAGGTTAGGTTAGAGGTGTTTGATGGAGTTAGGTTAGGTTAGGTTAGGTTAGGATAGAGGTGATTGATGGAGTTAGGTTAGGTTCGGTTAGGTGAGGTTAGGTTAGGTTAGGAATTAGGTTAGGTTAGGTTAGGTTAGGTTAGGATAGACAGTTGGTCTGGAAAGAGATGATTTTCTACCTTGGATGTTACCCGCATTACATGGCGCCTGTCTGTCCTGAGTTGACGCAGGTGTTATGTTCTACCTTGGGTGTGAAGCGCATTACACCATGTGTTGGGGTGACCCACAATGAGTCTCTCAGAGCGAGGACAGTGCTTCTATTCGGAAATCGAGTAAATATTTCTACCATTGAGTGTGTTTTACCAACAAGAAAATAATGTTCGATTTTACGATAAAGTTTTCAAAACTAATTTGGAAATATCCAAAAATGGAGTCGTTCAAAGTAATTCTGGAGTACTCTAATGTATTTTGGAAGTGTTCCAATATATTTTAGGTTAGGTTAGGATAGGTTCGGCTAGGTTAGGTTAGGTAAGGTTAAGATAGGTTAGGTTAGGTTAGGTTAGGGTAGGTTAGGTTAGGTTAGGTTAAGTTAGGTTAGGCTAGGTTAGGTTAGGTTAGGTTGGGTTAGGTTAAGTTAGGTTAGGTTAGGTTAGGCTAGGTTAGGTTAGGTAAGGTTAGGTTAGGGTAGGTTCGGTTAGGTTAGGTTAGGTTAAGTTAGGTTAGGTTAGGCTAGGTTAGGTTAGGTTAGGATAATTTAGGTAAGGTTAGGTTAGGTTAGGCTAGGTTAGGATAAGTTAGGTTAGGTTAGGTTAGATTAGGTTAGGATAAGTTAGGTTAGGTTAGGCTAGGTTAGGGATGTGTGTGTGTGTGTGTCTGTGTGTGTGTGTGGGGGATGTGGGATGTGGGTGATGTGGGATGTGGGTGTTGTTGTCGAACTAGAGATACCGAAAAGACGTTATAAGTGGGTTGTTTTTGTGACTTTTTCTGATGTAGTGTGGCCCCTTATTAACTTTAATGAACTAAAAGGGTTAAAACGAGAAAAAAAATGGGGGGTGTGGGTGTTGTGACTTTCTGATGAAATTAGATAAAACGAGAAAAAATTGTGGGTTGTGGGTGTTGTGGGATGTGGGTGTTGATCTTAGTTTATGGTGATTTTGGTGGTGTTTTGAGTGTATTCAGTGGTGTTTTAGTATTCAGTGGTGTATTTGGGAGTACTCAAATGGTGTTTTTGGAAGTGTTTCAGTGTTGTTTGGAAATGTTCAAAGGTGTTCAAAGGTGTTTTGAGTGTGTTCAAATGTTGTTTTTTTTTGAAGGTGATCAAGGGTGTTCAAGGGTGTTTTGAAGGTGTTCGAAGGTGTTTTGAGGTTATTCAAAGGTGTTTTGAGTGTGTTCAAATGATTATGAGAGTGTTTTGAATGTGATCAAAGGTGTTTTGAAGGTGTTCAAAGGTGTTTTGAAGGTGTTGAAGGGTGTTTTGAGTGTGTTCAAGGGTGTTTGAAGGTGTTGAAGGGTGTTTTGATTGAATTCAGCGGTGTTTTAGTAGTAATCAGTGGTTTAATTGGGAGTACTCAAATGGTGTTTTTGGAAGTGTTTCAGTGTTGTTTGGAAATGTTCAAAGGTGTTCAAAGGTGTTTTGAGTGTGTTCAAATGTTGTTTTTTTGAAGGTGATCAAGGGTGTTCAAGGGTGTTTTGAAGGTGTTCAAAGGTGTTTTTGAGGCTATTCAAAGGTGTTTTGAGTGTGTTCAAATGTTGTTTTTTTTTTGAAGGTGATCAAGGGTGTTCAAGGGTGTTTTGAAGGTGTTCAAAGGTGTTTTGAGGTTATTCAAAGGTGTTTTGAAGGTGTTCAAGGGTGTTTTGATTGAATTCAGCGGTGTTTTAGTATTCAGTGGTGTATTTGGGAGTACTCAAATAGTGTTTTGGAAATGTTCAAAGGTGTTTTTGAAGGTGTTCAAGAGTGTTTTGAATGTGTTCAAAGGTGTTTTGAAGGTGTTCAAAGGTGTTTTGAAGGTGTTGAAGGGTGTTTTGAGTGTGTTCAAAGGTGTTTTGAAGGTGTTCAAAGGTGTTTTGAAGGTGTTCAAGGGTGTTTATGTGAGTATTCAAAGGTGTTTTTTGAAGGTGTACAAATGATTATGAGAGTACTTATGAAGGTGTTCAAATGATGTGCAAGAGTACTTATGAAGGTGTTCTGGGAGTATTTAGAGGTGATTTTGGGGGTGTTCGAATGATGTTTTGGAGTATTTCAGTGATGTTTTGAAATGTATAAAGGTATTTTTGTGAGTATTCAAATGATTTAAGAGAGTGTTTTGAAGGTGTTCAAAGTAAAAGTGCGTATTAACTTCGTAATATGTAAAATTGTGACTGGTGAATTTATCGAAAAGTGGTTATAAGTGTTGTGGTGACTTTCTGATGTACTGTATCCCCTAATTAACTTTAATGAACTAAAAGGGTTAAAACGAGAAAAATTGGGGGTTATGAGTGAAAATTGTGAGGTGTTGGTTGGAGTGTGAGGGTTCGGGAGGGTGGGGAGGAGGTTACTTCGTGGGGGAGTGACCTGAGATGAAATAGTTACAAAAATGTCTAGACTTGTGTTGTAAAGAAATTGTTGGATTGTTGTGGGTATTAACGAAACAAAAATGTGAAATTATTTGGATTAACCTGGGTTAAGAGTGAAAATGTTTTCCCCATGTTGTATATGAAATGCATTGGTTGTATAATAAATAGTGTTATCCTGCATTTTAAGTTATTGTCTGAACGACAAGATTCAGCCTGTGTGTGTGGGGGTCATCGCGTGACGTCACTGACCGCCGAGTAAACACAGGTGGGGTGACGTCACACTTGTTTAGACCTGTAGTAAGCATGCCCCATAGGAGGAGTCATCGCGTGCGTACACCCAGAGGGGAGTAAAAACTTGATCCAAGGAGATGTCACACTTGGTATTATTGTAGTAAAATTGATCCATAGGAGGGTTCATTTGATTTCGATTCCAAAAACTTTGATCCGAGGAGATCATAAGAATTTCGAAAACCCCATAGGGGGGAATCCAAAACTTGTATTATCGAGAAAAATTTGAGGTTGGGGGGAAAGTGGGAGGGGGATCCGAGGAAGTGGAGACTTTGATATTGAGAATTTTTGTAATCCCAAAAAAACCTTGATCCAAGGTGATCATAAGAATCCAAAAAACTTGATCCGAGGAATCATAAGAATTTCGAAACCCCCATAGGGGGGAATCCAAAAACTTGTATTATCGAGAAATTTTTGGGATTGGGGGGGTGAAAGTGGGAGGGGGATCCTTAGGAAGTTGATCTGAGAGATTGAGAATGGTATTGTCGGGATTTGGGGGTGAAAGTGAGGGGTAATCCAAAAATTTGATCCAAGGTGATCATAGAATTTCGAAAACCCCATAGGGGGGAATCCAAAAACTTGTATTATCGAGAAAAATTTGAGGTTGGGGGGTGAAAGTGGGAGGGGTAATCCAAAAATTTGATCCAAGGTGATCATAAGAAATTCAAAACCCCCATAGGGGGGGGGAATCCAAAAACTTGTATTATCGAGAAATTTTTTGGGATTGGGGGGGGTGAAAGTGGGAGGGGGAACCTTAAAAATTTGATCTGAGGAGATGGAGTCATGGTATTGTCGAGAAAATTTGGGGTGAAAGTGGGAGGGGTAATCCAAAAATTTGATCCAAGGAGATGGAGAATTTCGAAAACCCCATAGGGGGGATCCAAAAAACTTGATCCGAGGAGATGGAGTCATGGTATTGTCGAGAAAATTTGGGGTGAAAGGAGGGGTACCCAAAAAAAACTTGATCTAAGGAGATGGAGAATTTCGAAAACCCCATAGGGGGGAATCCAAAAAAAAACTTGATCCAAGGAGATGGAGAATTTCGAAAAACCCATATCAAAAAAACTTGATCTAAGGGGGATTTCGAAAACCCCATAAATCCAAAAAAAAACTTGATCCAAGAGATGGAGAATTTCGGATCCAAAAAAACTTGATCAGGAGATAGAAATCAAAAAAAACTGATCCGAGGAAAATTTGGAGGTGAAAGGCGGGGTACCCAAAAAACTTGATCCGAGGAGATGGAGAAATCCAAAAACTTGATTCGAGATCATAAGCATGCGAAACCCCCATAGGGGGGATTCCAAAAACTTGATCCGAGGAGATCATAAGAATTTCGAAAATCCCATAGTGGGGGAAATCCAAAAACTTGATCCGAGGAGATGGAGACTTTCGAAAACCCCATAGGGGGGAATCCAAAAAACTTGATCCGAGGAGATGGAGAAATCCAAAAACCTTGATCCAAGGAGATGGAGAAATCCAAAAACCTTGATCCAAGGAGATGGAGAATTTCGAAAACCCCATAGGGGGGAATCCAAAAACTTGATCCGAGGAGATCATAAGAAAAAAAAAAATTCGAGGCGCGGGGGGCGATCCGGACGACGCTGCAGAAGGCGCAGCAGAAGGCGCGAAGGGGCGCGGGCGGGCGCGCGGGGTGGGGCGGGGGCGCGGGGCGGCGGGGCGGGGCGCGCGGGCGCGGGCGCGCGGGCGGCGGGGCGGGGCGCGCGGCGCGACGGCGCGCGGCGCGACGGCGGGTCGCCAGGCGGGGGGGTCGGGGTGGGTGGGGGTATGGGTTGGGGGGGTCCAGGGTGAGGTAGTCTCGAGGGCGAGGTCATGGTCAAAACCGGAAGTAACACCTAGGTGTGAAAAGGTGACCCTCCAGCTGCTGGTCCTAGATCGGATACCTCGCTCAGTGGAAGGCCTAAACCGGAAGTTCCTCGCCCAGTGAAAGGCCCAAACCGGAAGTTCCTCCCCCAGAAGAAAAGTTGACTACTTATATATATATATATATATATATATATATATATATATATTTATTTATTTATTTTTTATTTGTTCTTTCAACAAACCAGCCGTATCCCACCAAGGCAGGGTGGCCCAAAAAGAAAAACAAAAGTTTCTCTTTTCAAATTTAGTAATTTATACAGGAGAACGGGTTACTAGCCCCTTGATCCCGGCATTTTAGTCGCTTCTTACAACACACATGGCTTACGGAGGAAGAATTCTGTTCCACTTCCCCATGGAGATAAGAGGAAATAAACAAGAACTAGAAAGAAAATAGCAGAAAACCCAGAGGGGTGTGTATATATATGCTTGTACATGTATGTGTAGTGTGACCTAAGTGTAAGTAGAAGTAACAAGACGTACCTGAAATCTTGCATGTTTATGAGACAGAAAAAAGACACCAGCAATCCTACCATCATGTAAAACAATTACAGGCTTTCGTTTTACAATCACTTGGCAGGACGGTAGTACCTCCCTGGGCGGTTGCTGTCTACCAACCTACTACCTAGGATATATATATATATATATATATATATATATATATATATATATATATATATATATATATATATATATATATATCGTGCCGAATATGTAAAACTGGTCAATTAGCAAGAACTAATTTAAAATTAAGTCCTTTTTTAAATTTTCTCTTATACGTTTAAAGACATATTTTTTTCATTAATGTTAATGTAGAAATTTTTAATTTGCACCAAAAGAATCTTAGAAAACTTACCTAACCTTATTACAACAAGAGCAATTTATTTTAGCCTAACCCAACTAAATATATTTTAAATACGTTTACAGTAATTTAATACTAAACAAACACAGTGAAATATATTTTTTTCGTTAGGGTCAGAATGATTTTGGCGAAATTATTGCATACACAAATTTTCACTTGTCCTATATGGCAAGATGAGCGTTGCTATTTAAGCCAAGATCGCAAGTTCTGCCTATTCGGCACGACATATATATATATTCTTCTTTCTTTCAACGTACCAGCCGCATCCCACCGAGGCGGGGTGGCCCAAAAGAAAAAACTGAAGTTTCTCCTTTTAAATTTAGTAATATATACAGAAGGGGTTACTAGCCCCTTGCTCCCGGCATTTTAGTCGCCTCTTACGACACGCATGGCTTACAGAGGAAGAATTCTGTTCCACTTCCCCATGGAGATATATATATATATATATATATATATATATATATATATATATATATATATATATATATATATATATATATATATATATATATATATAATCGATCATAAATACATTCCGCTCAAACGTGATCCCGCACAAATATCTTACTACGCACCTGGTGAAGATACTTGTCCAGTTTCCTCTTGAAGGCTTCTACAATTGTTCCAGCAGTGTTTCTGATATCTTCTGGTAAGATGTTGAATAGTCTGGGACCCCGGATGTTGATATAGTGTTCCCTTATTGTCCCCACCGCACCCCTGCTCCTCACAGGGTTTATTTTACACTTCCTCGCATATCTTTCACTCCAGTATGTTATGGCAGTGTGCAGATTTGGGACCAGGCCTCGAGTACTTTCCAGGTATATATTATCATGTACCTCTCTATCCTCCGCTCAAATGAGTACATGTTCAAGACTTGAAGGCGTTCCCAGTAGTTTAGGTGATTTACTGACTCAATGTGAGCTGTAAACGATCTCTGTATTTGTTCCATCTCCGATATTTCTCCTGCTCTGAACGGGGCCGTCAGCACTGAGCAATATTCTAAGTGAGGGAACAATAGTGATTTCACCATGGGCATTATTTCCCTTGTTTTGAAAGTTCTCAATACCCACTCCGTCATCTTCCTGGCTGTCGTGATGTTGGTCTTGTTATGGTCTTTAAAAGGTCAGTTGACATAATTATTCCCAGGTCTTTTACGTGTTTCTTACGTTCTATTTGGTGACCCCTCTTGAGTTTTATATATAGTGTTCCTTTTGAGTTCTTCATTCTTTCCATACCTAAGCAGCTGGAACTTATCACCATTGAAACGTCATGTTGTTCTCCACTGTAATTTTTCAGTGTCCTCTACCGTAGTGACTTTCATGCTTATTTTAGTGTCATCTGCAAATGATGATACAAAAGTGTGACGGGTGTTTTTATTTAGGTCTGCTATGAGGATGAGAAACAGCAGAGGCTACAGAATTATCTGGATAAGTTGATGTTTTAGTCGAAGTGGTAGATGCAATTCAATGCAGATTACTGTAGAGTTCTAATTCTAGGAAAAGGAAATAACTATGGCACTTACAGTATAACGTAAACAATGTAGATCTTAGTCAAAGCAAATGCGTAAAAGATCTAGGAGTTCTGGTTAGCAAAAAATTAAAGCCAAGAAAACTGTCTATAAGTACATGCAATAAAGCTATTACATTCTTAAGCTTCATATCAAATATAAATAATAGAAGTCCTAGGATTATACTTCAACTTCATATATCTTCGGTTAGACCTCATTTACATTATGCTGCGCAGCTCTGACCTCTACATTACAGGATGGACATAAGATACACAGAGAATGATGACGAAGTTGATTCCATGTATTAGAAACTTTTCGTACAAAATAGGCTGAAGGTGCTGAACTTGTACTCTCTTTAAAGGCGTATAATTAGGGGAGATATGAAGTGTGTAAATGAAAAACAGAAATAAAGGGGGATATAAATAGCGTGTTAACAATATCTAACAAAGAGAGGACTCGCAGCCATGGATCCAAGTTGGAAAAATTTAAATTTAGAAAGGATTTCGGGAAGTATTGGTTTGGCAAAGAGTTGTAGGTGAGTAAAATAAACTTCCAGGTACCGTAATTAAGGTAAGAACTTTAGGTAGCTTTAAATATAAGCCGGACGATTACATGACTGGGTGTGGGTAGGTGTGAGTTAGACCTGCCTAGAAACCCGCAGGCCTGCTGCATTATTCCTTCGTTGACAGCTCCTTGTGGCTATTGTGCATTTATAGTATATTGTATATATTATGAATAAACTTTATTATTAATAAATTAAAATCACTAAATATTCGGCCTTTTCCAAAGACCTGAATACTCCCAGCAGGACTGGAGTTTCCCCCCCTCACAATTTCTAAGATGTGACCCACAACAGCCGATTAACATACGCGTACCCGTTTTTAACTCAATACTGAGATCACTTCTTTTTACCTGGCAAAATTGGATATATGAGCAGTGTGCTGCTATTCCATTTTATGCGATAGTTCCACAGTAGGAACATAAGCTAGATAAGTTTCCCTGTCATATTCTTATCACACAGGATGGGTCGCATACATAGTGTTGAAGTGTGTCAACCTGTGTTGGGAGATTTCAGTTAGGCAATGAAGACATTGGCAAGTCATCCATAAAGCCATCCATACCACGGGCCCACCCGTGGTATGGTTTGTTTGCAATCGTGTCATTACGATTTCGTGAGTCATCCATTAATTAAGGTTCAGCAACCTCAAAGTGCTGTTTCAACAAACCAGAGTTTCCAATTGGGAACTACCATCGTTCAAGTTGGCCTATCCTACACACAGGAAAAAATATATATATATTTTTTTTATAAAGGTATTTCCATCATGGCACAGTGAGGCAGCAAAGAGAAAGAGCACGCTTGGGATGGAGGGGAAGGCCGTATGTCCGCCATTTTCTCCTCAGTGGCGTCCGTCCCTGCAAGGAACACTGGTTCCTGCCACTCACCATCACAACACATCCCCCTTCACTACTTTATCACGCCATATCATTTGATAAAGCTCGACGAAATGTTGGCGCAATTAATGCTTGTTCTACAATGTGTGTAGTATTCACACTGTCGGCATACGTCATATTGATTCAGGCTCCTACAGTGAACTATATTTACTTGATTATGAACCAAGTTGTGGTTTAAAACCTTAAAACAAATTGTGAAGAACATGGAGGTGATCCCATGTTGCTGGGCCCATAGCAGCAGGATCTGGACAATGTTTCTTCAGTCATTAAGTTCATCAATTTTGAAGTCATGACACAAGCATATACCCAAAGTTATGGATATATCAATACAGTACAGGGACAAAAAGAAGAGACTGAAGAGGTGACGAGGTAATCAGTCCCTCAGCCTAGCAGCAGGTACAGAAACGTCTATATAATAAAGATACCCAGTTGTTGCACGTGTATAATTCTTAAACATGTCGATATTATATGCATACCATAGATATATTATATCATTAATGAAGTGGTTGATTAAACGTCTTTAAAAATAAAGATACACATATCTTATTCAACTTCTCGGTATTTCATATCATTAATGTAATGACAAGGACTATTGTTAAGTGGTTAAACATTCGCTGGTCTACGCCAGCTAGCTTTTATACCTATTTTAAAAGCGGACCACCAGACCTAGGATACCTGATCACATAAAAAAGCATAACATCAAATGATAAAAACAGAGATGAAAATAAATAATAGAAGCTATTGTACGTAGTATTAACGTAAAGTATACCTTGGTAACTGGTGTGTTTTAAATAGGTGTTAATTTTATTTGACACTAGACGAACACCTGTATGCTTCAAGTGGTTCGATATATACATGTGGTAAATTTTTAATAATACACTAAATAATGTGTGCACATTTACGAATGAAACTGTTTTAATGCGTATGTAGCAAGTTAGTTTGGCACTACTTAAAGTATTTAATGATAAGTTATATTCAACTGGAATATGCAATAGAGGGAATCTAGACTAGGTCAAGTACCAAGTTAAACTAGGGAGAAGCACAATATTTATATGGCCAGAATCCACTGCTATGTAGCACGCGGCTTTCTTACCTAGTCCGAGCATTCTTTTACAGAGATTAATTTACAGCATAAGAGCTGTTATCCTATCAGCAGATTTCAAGACCCAGTCCGGTCTACAGTATACTACAGCCATTTCCCAACCCCCAGGATGCCACCCACAACAGTCAATGAGTCAATGTACACCAAAAATTTTGTCTCTAGTATAAGCTGAGTTTATCTTAAGCCCAATTATAGAAATTAAAGTATTCTTGTCTGGTGGTGAACAGGTGACATACGGCCTTAATGACTCATTCAGTAGCCCACAGACTTTAAGCTCTACTTAGAGCGAAAAGTCCAAATAATCTTGTTCTACATACATGTGTATCCACATACCTATTAACTGCCGCTGGTGTCGGATATCGATGAATAACTTCACAGTTTATTCAATTATAAACTATAAACAAATATCAAAACTACAACACCTCACTAAATGTCTTAAACTATAAATACATGTCCTTATCTAAATACCTTCGGTATCACCATACCGTATGTTCTGATGCCAATGTATCACCCGTTCAAAAGAATTTTTCAAGTCATTGACATGAACGTCCACTAAATATTTTGTTTTAGCATTAATTTGAGTGTCACTGTAGTAAACTTATGCTATCCATAATACACGAGGAACATTACGTTAACAATTATTATACGAACATGTTGCATTTACACATTTACAGTGAAGATGCAAATAAATGAATGTCAATGTAAGTTCAAAATATATTAACGTGAATATACATATGGGCATCACAATGGCTTAAGCAGAACTACAACACATATTTTAGAGCCTATTTACAGCTATTCTATTACACTATATGCATCAAGTTTCCTAACACCTGCTGCCCATGTTACCTAACAATAGAGAAGTAACTAGGAATTTGTCGGCTGTGGGTCGCATCTTGGAAAGGACCTAATCACCAGCCCAATGGAAATAAGCCACACTGCTTGGCTTTCTTGGGTTTTCCTGAGTCACCTCTCTAGGGTTACTACGAATAAAATCTTTTCAAAGAAGCATAAGCATTCGTCACCTGCCAGACATCGCACGAAACTCGTAAAAAAATTGAGACAATTCAAGAGACAACTTTATTGTGAAGTCCACAGTAGTGACCACTATAACAGGCTAGATAATAGCCTTTACGACAGCGCAAAATACTGTCCATGAATCTATTTTTTTTTAACTTGACTTAAGTTTGTTGGTCAATACCACTTATTCTAAAAGTGACCGAAGGTACCAGCAGTATATATTTCAACCTAAACAGCCGACATACCACTGGCAATGTCAACTCTATCAAAGTGGTTTCAACATTCAATCGATAGTACTACCTCTTTACATTACCATGAACTAACTCCAGCAAATCTGAATATTTTGTTGAACTGTTACGAATCTTAGTTATAATTTCTCACATTCCTCATGCATGTTAGTAGTATTAATTACATGTTTCTGTATTCTACGACTATATATACACCCACAACACTTTTCATTGCTTTATCCTAGACCTTGATCCCTCTTCCCCCACCCTTGCCAGTTCTTCAGCCAACAAAAAGAAGTGCGATTGCTTATCCTTGTCTCGACACACTTTGCACGGAACTCTTAACAAATTTTTCAAGGTTGGACAAATTGGTTTATAAGTGCTAATCCAACACCACTTTTAGTATCCACTAATCAGTAACTATCTAGTCGAAACCTCTATTAAATTCAGGGGTGATAATTGCTAGATATTCGGTTATTGCAATCGGCGATACATCTCTATAAAATATGAACTACAGTTATTGACATACAAGTGTGAGGCTACCCGCCGTCAGATTAATAATCAAGAACCAGATCTTTTGAAGTCATGCAGCGCCAGGGAAAATAGAGTTAATCAGAGTTTAATTTAATAAAGGGGAGTGTAGCTTCAATTGCCTGAATCAAGATACCTTCACCATCATCAAGGCACTCCCTGAAGGGATCCAGTGCTAAACAAACTGGCAAGGGAAAGCTTCAACGTGACTTTAATCCCAGAAGGATGCGGCAGGTGTCACTCACTGTCGCCTTGCCGAATATAAACTTCATCCCTAAATTTCTACCAGACTCGATGAAATTCTCCTGATAAAACTGACTTAAAAAAATGTCTTAACGATTAATATTAGGTTAATATCAATGGCTCTTATCAAAATTGAAGTTCTGCACGCATTTACGTTCCCAATTAATGAAATGTACAGTACATCGATTATCCAAGAACCTCCACCGCTCATCTACCAGTATTTAAATACTAATGTGCTTTCATCATTGCCCCCACATAGTTACAATCATAACCATGATATTTAAAGAGGTGGACCGGTAAGCCAGTGGAAGTCCTCGGTCAGATGACCAAAAGCTCCAACTTTGGGTCATAAGACAGACTCGCGTCAGGAAAATCTTGTCCTGTTTCCTGACAAACATTATACCTACGTACCTCACTGCCTCCACTTTCAAGAAATTCAGGAACGGGTCTTCCATCGCATATCGTCTCAACACCGTCAGGAGCACCACCTTTTCCTGAATCCTGCCTGCTGCCTCTAACTAACCAAGACCACTTCCAGGCGACTTCCTGTCCCTCATACATCGCCAAGAATGCTCCGCTGCTTTGTTTATACCTGGCTCTTTCTGTACAGCAGAAAACACTTCTCTCCAGGGTTATTCTTCGTCTGTCTCCACTTCAAGGCTCGCTCCCATTACGTCTTTCCGGGATTCTGTCATTTGTCTCATTGCTTTTTCTTTTACCGAAGAGAACCTCAGCTGAGGGGTCGAAATACAGATTGCCATTCTTCCTTGTTTTTGCCTCCTGTGGAATTTACTCTCTTACTGATCAGTGTTCATTATACTTCGTTGTACTAGTGTATTTGCTGTTGACTGAATTTACATGTTAAGAGAGTTGTTCTACCTCAGCACATATCAAAGCTCAGCCTTATCTAAGGTATACTATACTTCCACCCTCAGACTAATACCCAGGTACCTATCTTGTGAGGAATTCCTCTTTATATATATATATATATATATATATATATATATATATATATATATATATATATATATATATATATATACATATATATATATATATATAATATATATATATATATATATATATATATATATATATATATATATATATATATATATATATATATATATATATGCAATAAGATCACAGTAAACAGGTGATTTCAGAATATGCAAAACAACCACTCTGAAAGAATAGAGAAATTCCAAGCGCTTTCGTGACTACTCACATTATCAAGGAACTATGAAAGTAAAGCATCCAAGGAAGCTATATAAGGGGTCTGGTCGGCACCTCACTATCAGATCCCACAACGGTTTAAACACGTGACGCGCGGCGAGCCAACTTGGAAAGGTCCTTGGCACAACTCACCCCACAAACTATTCTACCCAAGAAATAAGAAATTTTAAAGATTATTTGTCCAGTGTATTATTAAATTCTTCCCAAATTCTATTAATTATAAATGGATCTAATTTATATAAACCAAAGGAAATATTCATATTATTGTCAAAACTGCTTTTTATGAAACAAGATTCAATTATATTCCTGTCGACCATGGACTTGCTTGATACTACTTTCTCAACTTTTTGAAAATCAATTGGATGGTTAAAATCTCTTACATGAATAAATAGAGCATTGGAATCTTGTCCAGTTCTAATGCTATATTTATGTTGTTTTAATCTTAGTTCGAGATTTTTACCAGTTTGACCGTAATAAACTTTATCGCAAATTTTACAAGGAATCTTATAGACACATCCATCAGCATTTTGGGGGGAATTCTTTATCAAAAGTTTTTTTACTGTATCGAGATTTTTGAATACAACTTTAATATTAAAAGTCTTAAGAAGAGAAGGCATATCAACCAAGTTTTCATGGTAAGGGAGAACCAACATATTTTTATTTGAATAAGGCTGGTTGTCCCTTTTTGGATTGTAAAAAGTATTTCTGGCAACTTTAAAAGATTTATCAATTACATTTCTTGGGTATTTTAAATCATTACCTATTTCATAAATTTTGGATATTTCCTCATCTATGAACTCAGGACTACAAATTCGTAAAGCTCTCAGAAACATTGATAAGAAAACAGACAGTTTGACTCTATCTTGATGCGAGGAATAATAGTGGACATAGGAACAGTTATTAGTAGGTTTTCTGTAAATTTTAAATTTGAATTCATTATTACCCTTAATAATTAAAACATCTAGAAAAGGCAATGAGTTATTTTCTTCAAACTCAACAGTAAAGTTTATTGAATGGGCTAAGCTATTTAATTTTCCAAGGAAATGGTGTATATCTACATTTTTGGGCATAAGACACAAAATATCATCAACATATCTGAACCATTTAGCTCTATTAGGGAGGATTGTGTTAAGTAACCTTGTTTCAAAAAATTCCATGTATAGGTTACTAAGAACAGGTGAAAGAGGATTTCCCATTGCCATACCAAACTTCTGAGTGTAAAATTTATCATTAAATACAAATTTTGCATCAACAATGCAAAGTTTAATAAGTTTAATGATAGTAGGAACTGGCAATGGTAAATCATAGTTAACGAGTTCTTCAGATAAGAAACTTAATAAATCATCAACAGGAACTTTCGTAAACAAGGAAGTAACATCAAAACTAACCATGTTAAAATCATTTAGGTCAGTCAAGGAGCTTAATTTATCAACCAAGTCTATGTTGTTTTTAACATTAAAGTTAGAAATTTTGCCAACAATAGGGCTCAAAATATCAACAAGCCATTTGGATAATTTATATGAAACTGACCCTATGGAGCTAATAATTGGTCTGACTGGATTCCCTGGTTTGTGTGTTTTTATTAGTCCATACATGTAAGGCAAAGATGGATTAGTGGAAGTAAATTGTTTGACTAATTCATCTTTGCCTTTCATTGAAATTGCTGTTAACGGTTTCTAGGGGATTTTTCCTAAGTTTAGAATAGGTTTCAGTATCATCTAAGAGATTATTCATTTTTTCTTGGTAATCATTTTCTTTCATAATTACTATTGCAAGATTCCAATGCTCTATTTATTCATGTAAGAGATTTTAACCATCCAATTGATTTTCAAAAAGTTGAGAAAGTAGTATCAAGCAAGTCCATGGTCGACAGGAATATAATTGAATCTTGTTTCATAAAAAGCAGTTTTGACAATATGAATATTTCCTTTGGTTTATATAAATTAGATCCATTTATAATTAATAGAATTTGGGAAGAATTTAATAATACACTGGACAAATAATCTTTAAAATTTCTTATTTCTTGGGTAGAATAGTTTGTGGGGTGAGTTGTGCCAAGGACCTTTCCAAGTTGGCTCGCCGCGCGTCACGTGTTTAAACCGTTGTGGGATCTGATAGTGAGGTGCCGACCAGACCCCTTATATAGCTTCCTTGGATGCTTTACTTTCATAGTTCCTTGATAATGTGAGTAGTCACGAAAGCGCTTGGAATTTCTCTATTCTTTCAGAGTGGTTGTTTTGCATATATATATATATATATATATATATATATATATATATATATATATATATATATATATATATATATATATATATATATGAGGTATTCTTCACAACTTAAGGTTAACGCCACTTTATAAGTCTATATACAACAATTCTGTCCACCTACTCAGCCGGAACTAAACATTTCTCAGAATTATGAATGAAACGAACATCAGAAATTATTTTCACGGGGAAGTGCTAAACCCTTAGGGATCTCACAGCGCGTGGGGAATAACTGCCATCTGGTTTTATCCATAAATCAGATACGATACTCGTTTGCAGTTATGAATTAAACAGTTTAGTTAGCGGCTTGCTAAACTCCATCTTGCATTCCTTAAGAACCTTTGAAAACAGTTCTTCGTCCCGGGGGTCTTAGTCCGTTTAATCGATTTACTTGTTCAATAACCATATCTAATAACTGCAGCATTAAAAAAAAAACATACCATGGATGGGGTTTGAACACATGATTGCAAACAAACCGTGGTATGGTTTGTTTGTAATCGTGTCATTACGATTTCGCGTCAAGAAATATTTTGTTTTCCTCAGGATCTCGAAAACTGTCAGTTATTGGAGCAGCACTTACCTTTGCGCCTTGTGTGTAGATTGACAGAATAACTTAAAAACTGTACTTTTCTTTCTCATTACTAGTAAACTGCCAGAGTTAGTTTTAAGTGGTCCTAACTTTTTCCCTGATCTTCGCTCTATAAATTTAAATGAAACCTGTCGGATTTGTCTTGGATTCCCTTGCAACTTTTAATTTCATAGTCTTGTTTAGCTTTCTTCATCCCTCTTTTCACCTCTCTTAATATAAGCATTTTGATCAGCAAGGTTACCACATGTTAGTACACAGATCAGTTTCTCTCTTCTCCCCTGTAAAATGTTTTAATTTTCTCTTCATCTAACTGGGATCATTTTTATCTAATTTCTCTGCAGGAATAAATGTTCTTTGGGCATCTTGTACAATATTTTCTAAAATGTTATGCTGGCAGTTCCTTCAGTTATTATTTGTAAATCCTTGTTGAAATCATTGACCATATTATCCTATTTTAATTCTTATCAAATTATAACATTATGCATTACCCAAATTGTTCAAAAAAAAAAAATGTAATTTGTCGACCGAAAATATGAGAACTTTATTCCTTCTTATCGTCATATTTTCATGTAATATTAAAAAATTTTAAATTTATAATATGTGCCAAGCTCGTTTGTGATCTGTAAATTATATACGTGAAACTCTTCAGCTGCCAGAACTCAGAATATTACTAGCTGACTCTCTCACAAACTACATTAAAAACAATCCTGGACACCTTTTAGGAAGTTGCTGGATTTTTATATTAAGTCAGAGAGTTCCAACCAATCTGGCTGGATTATCTCAGACTGCAGTTTTGTGCTTTGAAACCTTACCGATTTCTTCCCAAAGCGTCTCTCTCTTTCTCTTGGCTGCTTTTTAAATTCGGATTATTATAATTATTATTATTAAACTTGCATGAGTCATACAGCGCCAGGATGAGGGGGTTAGGAGAATGGATGAAATTTTCTAAATTCTGAGGGTTGGTATCACACACCTAAAATCAGCTCTTCATATCTGTTAATTCTATCCAGACAGATTCTGTCTGATCATTCAGCCTTTATATGTCTTTTTACAACAGTTAAATTTTTCTCTGATATATAACGCTACCCACCGCCTTCTTGTTGATTTTATCAACGCAGAATAATTCGAAACCACGAATATGCCATTCGGCAGTCATGTTTCGGCTCTTCAAATTAAACCATGTATCAATTACTGCAATAATATCAACGTATCTTTCACATGTAATTAATCATAACTCGCTTATCTTATTTCTAACATTACTACTAGTTGTATAATACTAAGAAAGTTTCTATTATGTTTCCTCTCCCTGTTTATCTTTGCTTTTCCACTACTTGTCATCATTACTCAACATTTCTGAATGGGTGTCTTTCTCATCGCCTTGCTTGATTTTAACAGTTTTATATACCCCCTTGATAACTGTCATTTCGAATATCCTTAGTACCAAATTTTGATAACTAGCTATCTTGTTTTCCGAACGTTTCCTTAACTCTCTTGACATTTGTTTCTTCTATCCACAATAATGAAACCCTTTTGCTGTCTCTCCCCCCCCCCTCTCTCTCTCTCTCTCTCTCACTTATCTACCTCCATCTTTCATCAGTTTAAAGTCTGATAAATGAGAGAAGAAATTCCACAAAAAAAAAAAAATGAGGTAGAGTGGGATTTCCTCTCTCACCCCAAAATGACACCCAATACCGTCGATACATACTATGTTCAACACAGAAATGATTCCATTTGTCAATGAATGGAACTGTAAATTCTTGCAGTACTAGTCTAACTGGTGCTTTACACCAATTCCCCTAGACATCCATTCACCGCCCACTTTTCTTGGCAAAATGCTACACATGATTGAGAGCCCTGCTCCTGACCTAAGTAAATCATTACCACTATGAAAGATTCTTTACAGAGTGGATTAATTTTATCATCCATTCTGTCATATACACACCAGAACTGCACCGCTTTATCTAAACGAGGCTTTACTAATGATGTGTAGAACTGTAGAAAATCCTTTGGTCAGCCTTAACCTGGACACTTAGACACTGCTATTTTGGCTTCAAATTTTTCCTTACCGTAACTCCCGAGTCCTTTTCAATTTCTGGTAAAAAATGGTATGCGGTACTAACAAGCAGTTCGAAAAAAAAGATACAAAAAATACAAACACTAAGACATGTGAAAGTAGAAGGTATAGGAGTGACCAAGGTCCCAGGACTGAGACATATCCAATGTCGTGTGTGTCTTGGGATCTACTAGGACATTCATTCAAGTTTTCAATAAAATGTCCTGGTATTTAGATTTTGTGTCTTTTTTTCCCCCGTCACATTCTGTATGATGAAGTTACGTATTTAATGCACATTATGTAAGATATTATTTATTGGGGAGTGGCATCGCTCCCTAGGCACAAAACGTTCTGTACACCACTATGTTAAGATTAATGGTAAGGGTTTCAAGTCTATCAACCACACGAAGGTCATTAAGGTTGTATGCTACCGGCT
This sequence comes from Cherax quadricarinatus, assembly GCF_038502225.1. Taxonomy (NCBI): domain Eukaryota; kingdom Metazoa; phylum Arthropoda; class Malacostraca; order Decapoda; family Parastacidae; genus Cherax; species Cherax quadricarinatus. Next base: position 8,884,656 of record NC_091376.1, read on the forward strand.
CACCACCAGCCAAGAATACTTTAATATCTAAAACAGGGATTACAGTAAACTCGCAGCGTTAGGGAGGATGGAGAGTAGATATGAAACAGAATCATGTTCAACTTGAGAGAAAAACCCTTCTCCAGGCTAGGTTGGTTGGGTTGGGTTGGTTAGGTTAGTTAGGTTGGGTTGGTTCGGTTTGGTTGAGTTTGGCTGGTTTGGTAAGGTTAGGTTGGTTTGGCTGGGTTTGGTTTGGTTTGGTTGGGTTAGGTTGGTTTGGCTGGGTTAGGTTGGTTTGGCTGGGTTAGGTTGGTTTGGCTGGGTTAGGTTACATTGGGCTAGGTTTGGTTAGGTTACATTAGGGTATGTTAGGCTAGGTTAGTTTCAACATTAGCCATTACAACAAAAGCAACCCCTACCACCGCTGTAACAATCCCAACACCAGATGTAACTGTAATAACCACTACAATACTATAATTGTAACAACCACTACAATACCGTAACTGTAACCACTACAATACCGTAACTGTAACAACCACCACAATCACTGTAACCCCTACAACTACTGCAGCATTAACACACTGACCTCCACATACAGGTGGAAGAAGCACTGTGGTTCAGCCATTGCTTAACCCAATGACCTTTCATTTATGTTCTTTAAGAAGTGTCCACTCTTGCCGATTTAATCTTTAATAATATTTTTATAAGGGAAACGTCCAGTCCACTATATCTCCCACCCAGTCCATCTCCCCGACGAAAATAAATTAATGGGATTAAAAATATATGATCATGTGTTTTATAGTTATTAAAACAGCAAATCTAAAAACTCATCTTTACAATAACTAAACTCATAAAGTTGGTTAGTTTATGGGGTTTTTAAAGCCTACTGACTACACGAGGGTTAATAAGGTTGGATTCAACCTGTTCATCACCTGTCAAGAGAGTTCTTTGATAGAACGATGGTAGTGAAGGAAACAACTGTAGATGTTATGAAAAGTTATATTGGTATTCGTAGAAGAGCCTAGCCTATCGTGTCTGCCCACCTGCTATGCCTGGTCGAATATGAGACAGAGGCCTGTGAGAAACGACCTATGCGCAGGGGATAGGTCACATAACTAAGGCTTTGCCAGGGAGCCAGCCAATAATATGCATACTACATAAGTAATACTGCTGACACACCAGTGAAGAATACTTTAGTACCTAAAGTAGGGACTAAAGCTAACTCTCAGTCCATATACAGTGAGAAACATACACTTCACGGTATACATAATCCTAAAAAAAATATAATTATGAAGATTTGTTTAAATTGGACTACAAACTCAATTAGATATTTTAACATTTGCTATATAATTATATATTTTAAAAACGTGGTAACCTGTATGGATCATATAGCTGCCTATATAATTAATACTATGAAAATATTTCATCGCTTTTTCACTAATGATCACTATATTCAAACACACAGAAGCCTTGTAGTTTTGCAAGGGAGGTGTGGAGAAATTTTCTCCAGGAGGGGGGTATCAGCCCCCTTCAGCCCCTTTTAGCCCCTTTCAGCCCTGAGGGGCCCAGCCCTCTCAGAAGGGGCAAATATCTTGTTTACTGCTACAGCGAGTAATTGATGGCAGATGCAGTACGAGTATGCGACGTGGTCAAGCGACCACCGCTCCTTGCAGTCCAGTGTTGCAGAGTGTATTTTAATAAGAGACAGTACATCTCTTACCTTAGCAGGACAATTAAGGAAAATCCTGATCCCACTTTATTACCATAGTAAAGATAGTGGACATTGTTGTCTATGCTTAAGACAGCAAGATTTAAACATTCTGCTTTGCCTCATGGAGGAAGTGGCAAGGAAGCAAAGGTACTATGTCAGCTTTTCCTTTGTGCTGGGGGCAGTAATGGCGTGGGGCGCTGTGGCATCTTCAGATTACTTTTGACTCTACTGAGAGTGACACTGACGCCAGGATAACCAACAAAGAACAATCTGTGCGTTAGTGTGAACAAAGTGTCTCACAAAACACAATAAACACTTAAGAGAAGTGTGATCAGCTTCTTTAGTGATAAGATTGTGAACAATAAAGACAAATCTTGTGGAACATAGTGTACCAGTGCGCGTATTCCTAGACTATGGAAGACGTGGACATTCAAGGACACTTCAGCTTCTATCAAGTCACCGATATCTGTCGAAGGTGTGAACACCATAGCTCACGCTACAAGAGCAAGGTAGGTTACGAATTTCTTGTAGTACGGGGGACTGCACAGTTCTTGAGTCACAAGGAGTTTGTAATTAACCTATAGTCGGCAGTTAGGTGCGGACTTTTGAGTCCACACAAGTAAGTTTGTCAGCCATCAGTGAATGAAATATGCTGACATAACACCCCCTAGGGGTAAATTATTGTTTACATATGATCTATTCCAGCCCGTTGAGAGATGATCATGACAACAATTCAAGACCTCATCTGCAGGGGCGGCTGTGTAGACGATTTGCTGTCTTTTATCAGCTAAGTGTTCCCTATATTTAAATTTAAAATTAAGCTTAACTGGTAATCCCATTTCTCAACATTTTGGTCGTGCTCGAACCGGATAAAGGCCACACTGTGGTCCAAATACGTTGTACTACAGTGTACAAATAACCTACGAGCCAAGGTCCTTCGAAAAAAGCTGTAAAACTAGTGTTTTACAATGTAAATCAGTATAAATGAGTCCCTCCAGACTCAATCACAGAGAATGGGCAGCCAAAAGAAAACGGGCGCTCACCCAGCGTTCACCCAAAGAAAACGGGAGCTGGGTGACTCACCCAACAAGAAAACGGGGGATGGCACCCGGCATCCACTGCTCCAAGCTCGAAGAAGCGCTGACTAAGAAACAACAACCCAACTGATGTTCAGTTTGTCTGAGTGTATATACACATAGTGTTTATAATGTTTATAAACGGAAATTAAGAGACAAGATTGTGTTCAGTGTGTTCAGTGTAATGGGGAGTCCATCACTTTGGTTTCATCAGTTAAATATCTGGGAATCCCCTTTGACCCATGCATGTCAGGAGAATTGATAGGGAACAGTGTAGTAAAGAAAGCGAATGCCAGGCTGAAGTTCCTGTATAGACAAGCACGGTGTCTACCTACTGAGGCTCGCAGGACCCTATGTCTAGCCCTTATACAATGCCATATGGATTACGCTTGCTCTTCTTGGTACTCTGCCTTGACAAAAAAACTGAAAGATAGACTGCAAATCACCCAGAACAAAATCGTAAGATTCATCCTGGGGCTGGGACCAAGAGAACATGTAGGCCAGGATGAATTACAGCAGTTGGATATGCTGAATGTTGAAGACAGAGTAAAACAACTGAAGCTAAATCATGTTTATAAAATTGCTCACGAACAGTGTCCAGAATATCTTGCTGTCAATTTTGTCAAGGTTGGGAACCAAAGCAATCATAGTACTAGGGGGAGAGAGCACAACTTTGTAGTACCCACAGTCAGTGGCCAGGCTTCAAACACCTTTTATTGTACAGCAATAAAGGAATGGAACAGACTACCCACAAATGTCAAGGCCAGTCATAGCTTGAACCAGTTCAAGAAGACTGCCAAAAAGTGTCTGATGAACGAAGCAACAGAAAGGGAGGGGAATGATTTTCTATTTTTTAGCTAAAATACGTGTAAATTTTACCTTATCCCTAGTAATGACCCTCGTATTGTAGATAGTCGTAATGACCCTCGGGTAGTAGATAGTCTTAGTGACCCTCGTATTGTAGATAGTCTTAATGACCCTCGTGTAGTAGATAGTCTTTTTAGTATGATAATAAGATGTTATCTTCATTATAGAATAATAAGAAAATATTATAACCTTTATATTATAATAATAAGGTAAAAGGACCCCAATGGAAATAAGTCACTCTGTCTGACTTTTTTGGGTTATCCTAGGTTCTCTACACATATGCTGCTATGTATGATAATTCTATGTAACTGTATTGTGTATACCTGAATAAATTTACTTACTTACTTACTTACTTATATACCTGTTATATTAAAGGAACTTATATATAAAGTGTAAGGTTTCAAATACATATTAACAGTGACATTTATATATGTGTAAGTAACATTCACGTGTGATTTGCAGTTATACAATGACATTTATAGTGTATAGTGAATGAAGTGTATAACGTTATTTACGATTAATCATCGTAGTCATGCTGACACAGCAAACTCAAGCCATAAACACCAGCCACATGTACTGTGTACCCTTCATGGTCATTGACCCTGAGGTTAAGCTTAGTGGGTCAGTAGTGTCTGACTGATTATTGCTGACTTAAGCATAACAAAAACTCAGCTGTTTATAGCAGTACAGTGTTTTTTAAACACTCTAAGTGTGGTGCTAGAATTTTCAGTATACCATTAAAATGGCTTGTTTGAAAACTCAGTTTCAGTCTTTACAGACTAAGATTACACAATTAGAAAATCTAATTTCAGTCTGTATAGGATTAACTCAAGATACAAACATAGATTTTGATGATCTTGAGGTCAAATTTGAATTACTTACACAACGTCTGGAAATAATTAATTCAGACTATACACATTATGAAAAGGATTTTCTTGAATCAGATCCATCTGAGGATGAAATTAAAAATGTTTTGGATACTTTTAGCAATCAACAATTAAGGTGGACAGGAGCACAGGCAATCTGCCGTAAAACTGTCACAGAGACCTACTGTAACTAGTGGTCAAACACCTGTTACACCTGTAACAACAACAAGTGTACCATTACCAAGTTTACCTACCTTGTCATTACCTATTTTCCAAGGTCATAATTACGAAGAATTCATTAGTGGTTTTCAGTCTATAGTAAATTCACGAACTGACATAGATGAGATTGCTAAGTTCAATTATCTTAAATGTCTTGTGAAGGGAGAACCCTATGAACTGATTAAGTCATTTCCGGTGGTTAAAGGCAATTATCAAATAGCCTTACGTGTCTTAGCAGACAATTGCTTTGATGCTGACAAGGCCAGAGTTAGACATGCAGTCTTAATATCAAGTTTGAAGCCACCCAAACATTGTTTTTTTCAGACTTACAGGCATTTAGAATCACATTAGACAATAGTCTCAGATCTCTAGGTGCTAAATATGACCTAAGACAATGTGATTGGTTTATCAGTGGTATTGTACAGGATAAGCTGTCACCACAAACTATTGAACGATTAAATATTATCTTCAATAAACGCTATTTCACTTGTGAAGAAATTAGCAATGGTTTACAAACAATAGTTTCATGCATGCAAGCAACGAGACAAGATGAAAAATCCACAAATCCCGTGGATAACAAACCTTCAGCTCAGTATAAAAAGAGTATACCTACTCCCACTAAACCACAGAATGGGAAATCCCATGTAGGCATTTATCAAGCTGTGAATACAACAGACAGTAAACAGACTGTCATACATAAACGTATTCCAAAATGTGTACTTTGTGATGGAACACATTGGGCACAGTATTGTATTCAATACACATCAATGGAGGCACGTAAACAACGTGTTCATCAGCTGAAAAGGTGCATCAAGTGTTTAGGTGAACACAAGGGAGGTAAATGCTCACTGAAGAAGTGTTTTAAATGCAAGGGTATGCATCATACAGCATTATGCCCAAATACTTTTGCCGAACAGCAGAAGACTTCCACAGAATCAGGAAGTCAACAAGCAACAGCAATAAATGTGAGAGAGAAGTTTAAAGCAACTGCTCTCCCGATAGCTCGAATTGAGTTATCTAATAAATTACACAAAACCAATGTGCTAACACTATTTGATCAAGGCTCACAAAGGTCCTTCATAAGAAGAACAGTGTTACAGAAACTGAATAAACAACCCTATGCCAAAATACAGTTAGATATAGCTGTTTTTTTCCACAATTCTGGTAAACAGACATATGACCTAGCCAGAATCACTGTTGGTCTAGGAAACAGGAAAAAGACAGTAGAAGCTGTGGTAGTAGATGATTTGCCTAAGTCTGTGCAGATCCAGGGATTAAAAGAAACAGTTGCAGCACTGAAAGCAGATAAGGTCAAGTTAGCCTGTCCTGACATACAGACGGACACAATTAGTCCAATTGATTTAATCACTGGAAGTAATTATTATCACTGTTTTGTGTAAAATATAGTAAGTAAACATGATGTTCACTTGCTGAAAACAGCAGGAGGCCACTTGATATGTGGTCCCATTCCCTCTCAAAGTGGGAAAGAAGCTGATATTGATTCAGTGGAAAATGTACTAGTTAGGAGAATAACCGCTGATCATGTACCACAGCAAAAATTATCATTACTGGAAGAAATGAATGAACCAGTTGATAAGTTGTGGGATTTAGATGCGATAGGTATTGATGTAAATAACCAAGCCCACAAGAGTCTCAGACTTATAACCAATATTTGGACACTGTCAAATATAAAGATGGACAGTACTGGGTTAGGTTACCATGGAAATTAAATCCACCACATCTGCCTAGCAATTATCGCATGGCTTTCGGACAGATGAAAGCACAAATACATGAGCTAAGGAAGAATCCAGAGCTACTGACTGTCTATGATAATATCATACAAGAACAGTTGGACAATAAATTCATTGAGGAAATAGTCGAATATAAGTTGAAGACAGAAGCTCATTATCTCCCGCACCATGGAGTCAGAAAAGATTCTGAAACCACTCCACTATGTGTTGTATATAATTGCAGCGCACGTGCAAATAAAGATGTAGCAAGTCTTAATGACTGTCTGATGACCGGACCCTCACTAACTGAGAAGCTTGGAGACGTGCTTATGAAATTTCGCACAAACCCATATGCCTACACGGCTGATATTTCCAAAGCTTTCTTAAGAGTAGGACTACAAGAAATAGATAGAGATTATACTCGATTCTTGTGGCCTGAAAATCCACTTGATCCTCAAAGTCCTGTGAAAACTTATCGTTTCAAATCAGTATTATTTGGTGCAACATCCTCTCCATTCTTACTAGAAGCTACTCTAAATACACATTTGAAGAAATCTGAAAGTCCCTCCAAAGAAATCTTAAAGAAAAGTTTCTATGTGGACAATCTTCAAGGTACTGTGAATAAAGAGGAGGATTTGAAATCCTTATACAGAGAAGCTAACAAGGAGATGAAAGAAGCAAATATGTCTCTAAGGATGTGGAATACAAATTCAAAGCAATTAAGGGAACTTATCAAAGATTTCCCTGAAGCTGAAATTCCTGATTGCAACAATATGCTGGGACTTAATTGGAACACACAGGAAGACACTTTGAGTCTCAAAAAGATAAACAATAAATCATGCAGTACACTCACTAAACGTAGTTTACTGTCAGAGGTATCACAATGTTTTGATCCTCTAGGACTCGTCTCACCAATTACCATAAAGGGTAAAATGCTTATGCAAGATGCATGGAAGCTCAAAATTGGATGGGATGAGAACTTGCCTCTAGAAATGAGTCAAGCATGGGATGAAATATCCAAGGAGTTTAAACAACTTCATCAAATTAAACTTCCCAGACAAATAGGTCAAGAGGGAAACAAGTACACATTACATGTGTTCTGTGATGCATCAACCAGAGGTTATGGCGCTGTAGCTTACATGAGTAATGCTGAAGGAAGTACACTAATTACTTCAAAGGCCAGGGTCGCACCCTTGAAGGTCAGAACAGTATCACAATTGGAACTGACAGCACTCTTTGTAGGTACAAAATTAGCTGTCTATCTCAACAAAGTACTTGATCATCTCACCATTGAAAAAACCGTGATCTGGAGTGATAATGAAGCAGTTCTCCAGTGGTTAAGAAATAATAAGAGTAAGTTGGTCTATGTACAGAACAGAGTAGCAGAAATAAAAGAGATGCAGAGAGATTATCTCTTTTTCCACGTCTCTACCCAAGAGAATCCAGCTGACATGTTGTCACGTGGTGTCCCACTCAAGAAATTTGTGGATAATAAATTATGGCTCCACGGACCGAACTGGCTCTCTAATGAAAATAACTGGCCTCGGCAAAAAGCTCACATTATGCCAGAAGAAACAGTCTGCTTGAACACAGCAGAAATAAGTTGTGTAAATACTGCAGACACAACAGAAAGAGTCATTGATGGATCTAAATACTCATCTTTGGGTAAACTCTTAAGAGTTACAGCTCTTGTCTTTAAATTCATTAGAGGAATAAAACCTGATTATGAATGTCTTGAACCCATTAAATACTGGGTGAAACTAATACAGAAAGATGTTTTCTCTACAGAATATAAATTTCTGGAAACACAAGATAAATCCCCAAAGAAATCTGTCATGATTAATTCTTTAGAACTTTATCTCGACTCAGAAAAGATTATAAGATGTCGAGGAAGAATTCATAATTCTTCACTACCTAAAGAAGCCATACATCCAATATTGATCCCCAAGAATCATTGGCTAACAAAACTGATTGTGCAAAACGCCCACAGTAACGTGTTACATGGTGGGGTAGCTGACACACTTTGTCATATACGACAATCCTACTGGATACCTCAAGGTCGACAAAGTGTGAAAAAGCAAATAAAGGACTGTATTACTTGTCGTCACTACGATATGCGAGTATGTCAGTATCCAGGTCCACCTCCATATCCCTCTGAAAGAGTTTGTCATATCACTCCATTTGGGGTGACAGGTGTAGATTACACTGGACCAATAATTTTAACCAAAACAGTTGACAAAGTTCCTATCAAGGTGTACATCTGTTTGTTCACTTGTGCTACAACTAGAGCAGTACATCTAGAAGTAGCCACTGACATGTCTGCTGAAACCTTTATCAAATTATTCAGAAGGTTTGCAGCCAGAAGGGCATGTCCCAGACTGATGATTTCAGATAATGCAACGAACTTTGTTGCTGGTGCTGCTTATATAAGCAAGATCTTTGATCAACCAGAAGTACAACAGATGCTGAATCAACGCAGGTGTCGTTGGAGATACATTCCTCCTAAATCTCCATGGCACGGCGGATTTTATGAAAGAATGATCGGCATTGTAAAACGTTGTTTAAGGAAGGCTCTTCATCGTCAGAGAATAGACTTATAAGAATTCCGTACGGTTGTGACTGAAATAGAGAATAGAGTCAACAACAGACCTCTAACTTATGTTACCGATGATCTGGACAATTTAGAAGTGTTAAGTCCATCTCATTTACTCCATGGCAGAAGGCTCGAACCTGTTCCTCCCATGAATGATAAAGAAATCATAGAGGATCCTTCTTATTTCGAACTTGAGCAACTCAGACGTAAATTCAAACACCTTAATAAAGTGACTGAACGTTGGGAGAAAATTTGGCGAGAAGACTATCTCACCTCATTGAGAGAACACTTTTATGGAGCTGGTGTTCCTGAAAATCATAAGTCCTTAAGACCGGGTGACATAGTGATTATTGACAATGATGGTCTGAGGTCCCAATGGCCACTTGGAAAAATTGTGACCATATATCCTGATGCAAATGGAATCATCAGGACAGTTGATGTTTTGAGCAAAAGTGTAGTGAATAAGAGGACAATAAATAAACTAGTGCCGTTAGAATTACACAGTGTTGAAAACAAAATTAGTGATTCTCCAGAAACCACACATATTAAAGCTGTTCAGAAAAGACAAGCAGCAGTGGTGGCGAGTGAGAAAATCAAATTAATGTTAAGTGATGAATAGTTCACCAGCAGCGAACCTCCGCCGCCCCCCAGTGTGGAGAAATTTTCTCCAGGAGGGGGTATCAGCCCCCTTCAGCCCCTTTCAGCCCTGAGGGGCCCAGCCCTCTCAGAAGGGGCAAATATCTTGTTTACTGCTACAGCGAGTAATTGATCGCAGATGCAGTACGAGTATGCGATGTGGTCAAGCGACCACTGCTCCTTGCAGTCCAGTGTTGCAGAGTGTATTTTAATAAGAGACAGTACATCTCTTACCTTGGCAGGACAATTAAGGAAAATCCTGCTCCCACTTTATTACCATAGTAAAGGTGGTGGACATTGTTGTCTATGCTTAAGACAGCAAGATTTAAACATTCTGCTTTGCCTCATGGAGGAAGTGGCAAGGAAGCAAAGGTACTATGTCAGCTTTTCCTTTGTGCTGGGGGCAGTAACGGCATGGGGTGCTGTGGCATCTTCAGATTACTTTTGACTCTACTGAGAGTGACACTGACGCCAGGATAACCAACAAAGAACAATCTGTGCATTAGTGTGAACAAAGTGTCTCACAAAACACAATAAACACTTAAGAGAAGTGTGATCAACTTCTTTAGTGATAAGATTGTGAATAAAGACAAATCTTGTGGAACATAGTGTACCAGTGTGCGTATTCCTAGACTATGGAAGACGTGGACATCCAAGGACACTTCAGCTTCTATCAAGTCACCGATATCTGTCAAAGGTGTGAAGAACACCATAGCTCACGCTACAAGAGCAATGTAGGTTACGAATTTCTTGTAGTACGGGGGACTGCGCAGTTGTTGAGTCGCAAGGAGTTTGTAATCAACCTATAGTCGGCAGTTAGGTGTGGACTTTTGAGTCCACACTAAGTTTGTCAGCCATCAGTGAATGAAATATGCTGACATAACACCCCCTAGGGGTAAATTATTGTTTACATAATATCTATTCCAGCCCGTTGAGAGATGATCATGACAACAATTCAAGACCTCGTCTGCAGGGGCGGCTGTGTAGACGATTTGCTATCTTTTATCAGCTAAGTGTTCCCTATATTTAAATTTAAAATTAAGCTTAACTGGTAATCCCATTTCTCAACAGGAGGGGGTCCTTGATAACGGTGATGGGGGCTCTTGATCCAAGAAAGTGAAACTGTCCTCCCTTTGGAGGGTGAATGCCTCCCATTTCCCCAGGTGTTGCATGACCCGTACAGATTTAGAGCTCTCCCATGAATGCAATCATAATCTGGCCTGCAGCATTAGGCGACTCATAACCCCCCATCCCTTTCACATACACACTGGGAAGCGCTAAACCTGTCAGGTTAATACATCCCTTGGGAATGAGGCACTCAGGTTCAAAGGGAGAGATCCAATTCCTTGGATCAAGAACGCCTCACCGCCATCAAGGACCCCCTATGAGGGGCCTTCACTTCAATAGTATACCAATAGGTGCGCATTTATATATACACCGAGCTTACTTTTAGTAAATCCCTCAAGAGTATATACATCGGGAAGTGTGCATCTCAATATATTATACAATATATATAATCCGTGAAGTTTCTCCCAGTGTATATACACCGATAGGTTGTGTATATACACAGGTATACCTCTGGGTGCACATACAGCGTGAAGTGTATAATATTTCAGTGTGTGTATATATATACAGAGCTTTACAATATTCCTTATTTTAGGTATTCAAGTAAAACGATAATGATATAGATTATATGCAGCCTTAATGTACCTCGTGTAGTCGACAAGCTTTAAACTTATCAATCACACAAGTTAAATACACCGAGAGGTGCGTATCTCAACTCAAGAGTTTAATGCAATCCGTACTTTAAATATTAAAGCATTGTTGGCTGATGGTGAACAGACAGGTTTTAATGACTCTTGTGTAGTCCACCTTATAAATCTAATAAATTAAGTAAGCAAAGGTGCGCTAACTTTGCTGGCAGAAAGTATTTTACGAGTGAATGTCACTTTTTACAAACAAAAAAATCGAGGCGGTAAATGCAAAGGGAAAACAGATATCAAGGAAGCAGTGCGTAAGTCAGATGGATGGAATATATCAAATTAATTACAAGATAATAAGCTATACATTGATTGATTGAAGGATAAGAGTGCGAGGGTATATATTTGATCAATGCTTGTGTTTAATGTTGTGTTTGGCAGTGGTTGTTCATGGTAGCCATCTTGTGCTCCCCCAGCTGCTGCCAGGAGCCTCACCACCCGACTTCCTCCTGCAGAGTTCGGGTACGAAGTGACGTACGGAGGCGGTGGGGGCGTATATGGCGGGGGCGGTGCTGGGGCGGGGCTGGTGTGGGATAGCACGGCACCTGGGGCAGCCCTAACCCATTACCCACCCCATGATGCTGCCTTCGCTGCTGCCGCCGCCGCCACCCTCCCCCTCCACGACCTATGGCAGACCCACACCTTCAGGGGCCAGTGTGTCATGTCTCACAGGTAGGAAGGAAACAAGTTTTGAGGTTTAAAGAGCGCTTGGTCTGGTACATGTTCCATAGGTAACATTTACTCACATGCCACGCCTCCTGCATGACACATCTCATATTAGGAAACACATTTTACTCATCTCACCCTCAGACTGTTCATCGCTGCGTTGCAACCTATCCTTATTTTCCCATACTGCTTAACGTGATTCCAAACATCAGTTTCTGATCGATCCCTGTAAACTTACAAATCCCATTTTCATATTTAGATTAGGTTACATAAATCTATAAAACACATATTTACCCATATATAAGGAAACTAAAAGGCAGGCCGCAGTACTTCAGGCAACACAGTGGATGAACAGTACCAAGAAACTTGCAACTGCACATTTCACTCGTGGTGACAGTTGCTCCTTCACTTTGCTTACCATCTTGGTTTACAAATGGCTCATAACTTTAGTGGTAATTATAATACTGATTCTGAACGAAGATCCTGCTCGTGTCTAATATTAACTACACTTTTTCGTCATACTCTTTTTTTTCAAATTTCAATACGATACACGAACTTCGATATAGTAGGCACACCAACATAAACATATCTCCTGGCTTTGAATCTGAGTATTATACATCTATCCTACTATGTCGGGGAAGCACTAAACTCATACTAGTCATACATGAAAGGCAATCAAGTTTGATCTCGACGAGAGGGAAAGGGCAGGTGCAAATCCCTGGATCAAGGGCCCTTGACCAGCTACAAGGCAACCCCTTGAAGAGTAAACTTTATTTCTATCCTACTACGATGGTAACTCGTTAATTAAAATCTGTTATCACGATACTGCATACTGAAGATATTAGTAAACGTTATTTAACCCAGGATAACCTAACAAACCACCGTATTGCGGCTTATTCACTCTGAGGTCTTCCCTTTGGTTGTGATCCATAACGCTCGACAAACGTGGTACCTCTTTACTGGTAACAAGAGAAGCAAGTTGAAGACGCACATAGTGTCGCCCAGACCAAGAATCAGACCTGAGAGGTCTCGGTTGTGAAATGAACACACTATAGCTGAATTGGCAATATATCACTTGTATTTTGTACACGTGTCACCATCCAGTGGCTTGATCAACAGAAAACATGGACATACACTGAAGACTGTAGAAGAGGAGGTAAGTATTCCAGCCTTGCAGATTATTATTATTATTATAATCAAGGGGAAGCGCTAAACCCGGAGGATTATACAGCGCCTGGGGGGGGGATGTGGAAGGCACTCAGGCTTAATTCGGGGAACTGGAGCACAGATCCAATTCCCTAAATCAAGAGCCCCTCACCAACATCAAGGAACCTTCCTTGAGGGGACAGCCTTGCAGAATTATCTACAGAAGACAACTTGGAATGACGTAATAGTCCCTCAGCCTTGGAGCAGGTGTTGTGCACCGCAGTCTTGATGAACCTAGGGCACAGGCAGGAAGATGGGCGCTTATTTACAGGAGTTAAGTGATGAGGTGCAGCAGATGAAGGCATTGTCATTGATAGGCGGGATCTACCAGTAGAAATAAGTCATGCTCAAGAGGTGGGCCAGAGGTTGGCATGTAGGCTGTGGCCTCTGTGCCAAGATTCCATGATGATGTACCCGATATACGTACATCAATAGTGCACAATACCAGCAAGCTGATGAATTAGACACATGTACATCATTCCGACTGCTCCAAATTCGTGGTTCTAGGCAGTGGGACTGATTACCTTGTCCCCTATGCCTTCTGTACATAATTCTGCTAGGCTGTGGGACTAATTACATTTTCTTATAGTCTTCCGTATATGTCCTTGTAATGTATTGATAAAGCCACTGGATGACGAAACTTCAACAAATATACTCAAATGTTGCACGTGTCTAATTCATCACTACTGAGCTACAGGTCATCTTGACTTAGAAGTGTTTCTTAATTAACGTTGCTTTAAATTGTTAGTGGCAATTTTGTCGCTTGGTGTTGGACGTTGATCACCAACAGCCTGGCTGGTCACAGACTGGGTCGTAATTAGCGGATGGAGGATCAAGCCTCCACTAGTCCTTGCGCTGAATGACGCACATGGACTTAAGAGTTTCAAATAATAATGATATTAATAATGCGTATGTTCTAAAAAAGCGGATTCGTATACTATTATGCCAAAGCCACCCATCACCAACATGGTACCTGGACTACTTACTTGATCCTGCAGACATCGTACTCAATGTGTTCATCGTCGTCGGTGTCGTAGTTATAACTGTTCTTGACATCTGTGTCCTTGTAGGTGGACATAGTGACGCTGTTGCCTGACATCTTCAACACTTGCCCCCACCGTCTAGGCACTTCTGTTGATATATTCCCAAGAACTTATAATTTTTACATAAATACCCCTTTTTTTAGGGGGGAAATGGGGGAGGGTATGATTGGTGTAGTGTTAGTAACTTGACCACACTGCTAGCCAGCCTTGAAACTTGTATTAAGTTAACATAAATCTGGTTATTTCATCATTATCACGTTCCGACATAAGATGTTAAAAAAGACAATTAACGGGTGAATTTCCAGCCGTTAACGCCCAGGGATAAGTCTAATGTTTTCTAATTATTGGCGCATTTATCAGTGATGAACTGCGAATTCTTAAGTATATACACAATGACTACCATTAAATTTAAAACGGAGGAACAATCACTGAAACTAAACTGCACTTTATAATTATGGTTACATTTGCCACCTAAAATAATTTTCTTCGGATCCAATCAAATATTAGCTGACTGTAAATACACGTAACGTGTACTTCTCTAAATTCTGAGGTAGAAGATTGTCTTCAAGCACAATAAAGCAAGTTGAAGCTACAACACCATCACAATGTCACTGACACAACAATACTGAGACATGGTTGGTGCAGCAGCTCCATCCGCTAGATAATATAGATAACCGCATATCCTCTACAGTCTTCACTGGTGAATAAACTATTCTGGACTATGATATACATTTTGGAAACGTACAC
Organism: Cherax quadricarinatus; assembly: GCF_038502225.1. NCBI lineage: Eukaryota > Metazoa > Arthropoda > Malacostraca > Decapoda > Parastacidae > Cherax > Cherax quadricarinatus. The sequence goes on from NC_091376.1 coordinate 8,899,755, forward strand.
TCGTAGAGAGCCAAAAGTATAATAATTTCGGCAAATCTGAAATAGAACTGAAACCTACTAAAATAGTAGTACAGAGACGGGGTCGTAATTAAAAAATAGTTGATGTTAATGTAATAAATGTGAAGAACTCAATTCCAGCTAACCGGTTTCCTGAATACTTTCATAAATATTTCCCGTCTCACACTCCAAAATCACTTTAAATCCCAAAATCCATTTCCTCCACACACTTTAATGTAACATTCACATTTGCCTGTTGGATATTCAAGTCCCTATTACGTATAATCTCCAACTCTTCTGAGAACCAGTCTATCTCTCCTTCCTTCCACCCTGAATTTATGCACCTTTTTAGTCAACCTGTTCTGTTTCATTCTTTTGTAAGTGACAAAAACCACCTGAGCAACTCCTCTACCCTCTGAATTATAAATTTTATACCCCGATACCATCTGGTCTCTACGTTCCTTATCCTCTACACAAGGTTCACGCCACACTTTGCTCTCTACCATGACACTTACTACACCACGAAGATTGGAAAACAATATACAAATAACCCGAACATAGAAGAGAAGAGCTTACGACGACGTTTCGGTCTGATTTGGACCATTTACAAAGTCAGTGTGACTTTGTAAATGGTCCAAATCGGACCGAAACGTCGTCGTAAGCTCCTCTCTTCTATGTGCGGGTTGTTTGTGTATTGTTCCAGTCACGGTATTCTGCCTTTTTTTGTTTTTTATTGGAAAACAAAACGGTAATGGAAAAAAAATACGATTTATTACTGTCTCTGATGACATCTGTTGAGGTACAAGATAAAGATTAAAAGCCAGCAATACCTTGCTCGTTCGTGGGAATGATTAAAATACATCTGGCATTTTTTGCACTTAGTGCTACTAAGGTTTATTAAAATTAATTTAAAGTATACAAATTTCACCCGGTTATCCTAGTTCTCTTCGCTGTATAACCCTTGTGGTTTAGCGCTTCTTTTTGATTATAATAATAATAATAATATCCTAGTTCTCGGGCGACCTTCAAAATGGAATAGATACTTGTAGTGATTGTCGATTTTTTTTTTCTTTTCAAGGATTCCAATCGATCACTTGAGAACAACTGCTTGGCTTCAAACTTTCATTATAATTATAATTTTTAAAGGGGTGGACGACCTTGTTCAGATAACCATTATTATAATCAAAACTAAGCGCTAAACCACCAGGGTTATACAGTGCTGGGTCAAATGACCAAGGTCATACAGCGCTGGGGCAGACAACCAGGGTCATACAGGACTGGGTCAGACGACCAGGGTCATACAGCGCTGGGTCAGACGACCAGGGTCATACAGCGCTGGGTCAAACGACCACGGCCATACAGCGCTGGGTCAGACGACCAGTCATAGCGCTGGGTCAGACGACCAGGGTCATAGCGCTGGGTCAGACGACCAGGGTCATACAGCACTGGGTCAGACGACCAGTGTCATACAGCACTGGGTCAGACGACCAGGGTCATACAGCGCTGGGTCAGACGACCAGGGTCATACAGCGCTGGGTCAGACGACCAGGGTCATACAGCGCTGGGTCAGATGACCAGGGTCATACAGCGCTGGGTCAGACGACCAGGGTCATACAGCGCTGGGTCAGACGACCAGGGTCATACAGCGCTGGGTCAGACGACCAGGGTCATACAGCGCTGGATCAGACAACCAGGGTCATACAACGCTGAGTCAGACGACCAGGGTCATACAGGGCTGGGTCAGACGACCAGGGTCATACAGCGCTGGGTCAGACGACCAGGGTCATACAGCGCTGGGTCAGACGACCAGGGTCATACAGCGCTGGGTCAGACGACCAGGGTCATACAGCGCTGGGTCAGACGACCAGGGTCATACAGCGCTGGGTCAGACAACCAGGGTCATACAGGACTGGGCCAACGACCAGGGTCATACAGCGCTGGGTCAGACGACCAGGGTCATACAGCGCTGGGTCAGACGACCAGGGTCATACAGCGCTGGGTCAAACGACCACGGCCATACAGCGCTGGGTCAGACGACCAGTCATAGCGCTGGGTCAGACGACCAGGGTCATAGCGCTGGGTCAGACGACCAGGGTCATACAGCACTGGGTCAGACGACCAGTGTCATACAGCACTGGGTCAGACGACCAGGGTCATACAGCGCTGGGTCAGACGACCAGGGTCATACAGCGCTGGGTCAGACGACCAGGGTCATACAGCGCTGGGTCAGATGACCAGGGTCATACAGCGCTGGGTCAGACGACCAGGGTCATACAGCGCTGGGTCAGACGACCAGGGTCATACAGCGCTGGGTCAGACGACCAGGGTCATACAGCGCTGGATCAGACAACCAGGGTCATACAACGCTGAGTCAGACGACCAGGGTCATACAGGGCTGGGTCAGACGACCAGGGTCATACAGCGCTGGGTCAGACGACCAGGGTCATACAGCGCTGGGTCAGACGACCAGGGTCATACAGCGCTGGGTCAGACGACCAGGGTCATACAGCGCTGGGTCAGACGACCAGGGTCATACAGCGCTGGGTCAGACGACCAGGGTCATACAGCGCTGGGTCAGACGACCAAGGTCATACAGCGCTGGGTCAGACGACCAGGGTCATACAGCGCTGGGTCAGACGACCAGGGTCATACAGCGCTGGGTCAGACGACCAGGGTCATACAGCGCTGGGTCAGATGACCAGGGTCATACAGCGCTGGTCATCATATGATTAAGACCCGCGTCAGGAAACACTTACCCTGTTTCCTGACAAACCTTACCGAACCCAAACCGTCAAACTTCCAATGCTGGTGCACCTTATTTAGAAGGTTGGGATTGTTGTGGCTGTACAGGTACCAATTTCTTGATTATTATTATTATTATAATCAAGGGGGAAGCGCTAAACCCGGAGGATTATACAGCGCCTGGGGGGGGGGATGTGGAAGGCATTCAGGCTTAATTCGGGGAACTGGAGCACAGATCCAATTTCCTAAATCAAGAGCCCCTCACCAACATCAAGGAACCTTCCTTGAGGGGACCAATTTCTTGAACAAACTGGGATATTGATTTTCGTGTTAACCTGAAAATACCTCTTTACATCAGCTTCAAACATTTAATGCTGTCATTAAATCTGGGTGGTATCAACTTCATACTTTTGGGGCATTAATTAAGGCATAGGGTATCAAGTTAAAATACTCCCTTCAGCCCTTCCCTTCCCTTTTGGTAATGTCAGATCTTACATTCAAGGAATACATCAGTGTTGCTATCATAAGTGCAAGGAAACTGATAGGCTAGATAATCAGAACCTTCAAAACAAGAGAAGCCAATATATTATAAAGGGAATACGTGAAACGTTGGTTATCTTTACTGACGAAACGTTTCGCCTACGTTGCAAGTTCAACAGTCGAATACAGAGATGAATCACATGCCTAGAGACATTAGCGTTGGTGGAAGACTTGGTGAGAGATAATCTGATATAACCAGTCCATTACTCTTGATGACGCCTGCAGCACGGGTGAAGCATTTCGTCATTATTTCTAGTGCTGCAAATGTGTCTTAACTTGTCAGTATTGTATATCCTTTATATCATATTTATCTGATACTGCAGCACGATGGTATATTGGTACATGGGATGTCTCCATCAACTCTTTTTGCCAACAACTGTTTAGCATGACCTACTTCCACTAGTGAACCCAGCTCACCTGTGACTTCACCTCCGAGCTTCTACACTTCACCTTTCTTTATACAGGTCTCTGTTTCTGCTGTAGGCTAAGAGAATGATTATCTTGTACCTAGCGTTATAGACTGATTACATCAGATTTCTTTCCACTTCATCTACTTTGTTTTCTACCAAGGCTGGCGTCTCCAAGAGTGTGACTCATCTATGTATTCGACTGATGCAGCCTGCAGCGCAGGCGAAACGTTTCTTTAATAAAGATTCCTAGTGTTGAACATGTGTCTCACTTATCAAGAGATGTCAAGCCAATGGTGATACTTGTGCTCTCTAGATTGGAATATTGCCGCACACTACCAATCCCCTTTGAGGCAAACAAAATCTCATAGCCGGAGTGTGTATATAGAACCGTCCTGTCCATATAAATTCAAACACCTCAATTATTGGAAAAACAAAGTCCCTTGAACTCCCTGCAACTTAGACAATAAGAAACATCATTATTTGCACCTGTACAATTCTGGAGGGACTGATCCCAAACCTGCACACCAAAGTTACTTCGTACGAGAGAGACCCGACAGACGGTATAAAAATACCTTTAATGAACAGCAGGGGTACCATGAGTACACTAAGACATAATATATGCAAAGTGACCAATTGTGGTTAACACCTTCCTCTCATACATAAAGGAATTACCAACAGACCCCTGGGAATGTCACCTGGAGAAAACTGAATTCCTTAAGTTAGTTCCTGATCAGCGCATCTGTGATGCCTACGTTGCATTGCATTTGGCTAGCATCAACAGCCTAATTGATCAACCAGGATGCTTGGTCTGGGATACATTAACTCCCCAGAATCATCCCCGATAACTTTCAGGTAGCCAGGTATTTTTTCCGTGAAATAAAATTTAAGTATTCCTCCTCTGAACGGCTTCAGTATTTAAATAATGTGTGGTGTATCTTATGAAAATAATGATACCTCTTGGGTTTAGGCTGTGTTGGTGCAAATTTGTCACTTTACTAACACAGTTAATAAACCTGGAATTGTTGGAATCTGCGCATTAACTAGAAAATACATTCTGCTGTAAGCTCAGAGCTTTCAGTGCTGGTATACTGTTCACAGAGGAAGTTTTGTAGTGATTTTCGTTTGTGTAAGTTCTTATATGAGAATTCTATTAAAGATGGTTTCCATACAGTAACTGGAAAGGCTTTAAATCATAAACGCTGGTGAAGAAATTGGGATATTAAGTTCCATATGTTAACTTGTGACTGCCTCTTCTGATTGACTTCAAATTTGCACTGCTAATATTTACCTCCATTAAAAGCTTGTACTGCACTTTCTCCACATATGCCTCAACGCACCACCCACCTTCTTACTCTCGTAAATCACAGTAGTCGAAAAGAAAAATGTGGGTGGTGAACTGAGTATCTGTGAAGAAAAGGACCTTACCCAGAGAGCCAAAAAAGAAAAAAAAAAAAGGGGGGGGGAGGGGGTGTACCCGAGTTCAGATGTCGTATCTGAGGGCAATGTGTGGCGAGATTATGCAAAGAATTCAGAGAGTGAAAATTAGAAATGTAGGGTTACCAAAAGTGTAATTCACAGGGCTAAAGAGCTGTTGAGTTAGTTTAAACATTCAAAAAGTATGGAACAGAATAGGATGAACAAGAGGTTATATAAATCTGGGATGGAAGGAATGAGGCCGTAGGGGGTCATCCCTTAAGGGGGGGGGGCAGCAAAAGAGGTTCTGCATGCTAGGTGTCAACGTCCAACAGGCTTGGGTGAGGACATTAGATCTGAGTGAGGAGAGAGAAGTGGTTTTTTATGACTTGACATGCCGTTGGAGTTTGAGCAACTAAATATTTAGGAATCGATTCAGGCAAGTCGGTGATCTGGACATGAGTTCTTGAAGTTAGAGGCACGGTGCCTGCACTCAGGAAGAGGGGTGAGGATGATACAGTTCAGAGGGTCATTTAAACTATGATGTCAGCACAATTCTGGCAAGACAGCGATTGAGTGAATGACGGTGAACGGTGTTTTTTTTTTTTTTTTTTTTTTTTTGAGGGGGAAATCACCCACCCCTCGAGAGACGACCAGTGGGATATAGAAAAAAACGAATTCTGTACTATTCCTTTTGTGTGGAATATGGCTGAGAGGGCTAGGCTTATGACATACAGGGATACCTTTCTAGAATAGAGGTAGAGGGGAGGCTGGGCTTATGACATACAGGGATACCTTTCTAGAATCGAGGTAGAGGGGAGGCTGGGCTTATGGCATACAGGGATACCTTTCTAGAATCGAGGTAGAGGGGAGGCTGGGCTTATGGCATACAGGGATACCTTTCTAGAATCGAGGTAGAGGGGAGGCTGGGCTTATGGCATACAGGGATACCTTTCTAGAATCGAGGTAGAGGGGAGGTTGGGCTTATGGCATACAGAGATACCTTTCTAGAATCGAGGTAGAGGGGAGGTTGGGCTTATGGCATACAGAGATACCTTTCTAGAATCGAGGTAGAGGGAAGGCTGGGCTTATGGCATACAGGGATACCTTTCTAGAATCGAGGTAGAGGGGAGGCTGGGCTTATGGCATACAGGGATACCTTTCTAGAATCGAGGTAGAGGGGAGGCTGGGCTTATGACATACAGGGATACCTTTCTAGAATCGAGGTAGAGGGGAGGCTGGGCTTATGGCATACAGGGATACCTTTCTAGAATCGAGGTAGAGGGGAGGTTGGGCTTATGGCATACAGAGATACCTTTCTAGAATCGAGGTAGAGGGGAGGTTGGGCTTATGGCATACAGAGATACCTTTCTAGAATCGAGGTAGAGGGAAGGCTGGGCTTATGGCATACAGGGATACCTTTCTAGAATCGAGGTAGAGGGGAGGCTGGGCTTATGGCATACAGGGATACCTTTCTAGAATCGAAGTAGAGGGGAGGCTGGGCTTATGGCATACAGGGATACCTTTCTAGAATCGAGGTAGAGGGAAGGCTGGGCTTATGGCATACAGGGATACCTTTCTAGAATCGAGGTAGAGGGGAGGCTGGGCTTATGGCATACAGGGATACCTTTCTAGAATCGAGGTAGAGGGGAGGCTGGGCTTATGGCATACAGGGATACCTTTCTAGAATCGAGGTAGAGGGGAGGCTGGGCTTATGGCATACAGGGATACCTTTCTAGAATCGAGGTAGAGGGGAGGCTGGGCTTATGGCATACAGAGATACCTTTCTAGAATCGAGGTAGAGTGGAGGCTGGGCTTATGGCATACAGGGATACCTTTCTAGAATCGAGGTAGAGGGGAGGCTGGGCTTATGGCATACAGAGATACCTTTCTAGAATCGAGGTAGAGGGGAGGCTGGGCTTATGGCATACAGGGATACCTTTCTAGAATCGAGGTAGAGGGGAGGCTGGGCTTATGGCATACAGGGATACCTTTCTAGAATCGAGGTAGAGGGAAGGCTGGGCTTATGGCATACAGGGATACCTTTCTAGAATCGAGGTAGAGGGGAGGCTGGGCTTATGGCATACAGGGATACCTTTCTAGAATCGAGGTAGAGGGGAGGCTGGGCTTATGGCATACAGGGATACCTTTCTAGAATCGAGGTAGAGGGGAGGCTGGGCTTATGGCATACAGGGATACCTTTCTAGAATCGAGGTAGAGGGGAGGCTGGGCTTACGGCATACAGGGATACCTTTCTAGAATCGAGGTAGGGGGAGGCTGGGCTTATGGCATACAGGGATACCTTTCTAGAATCGAGGTAGAGGGGAGGCTGTGCTTATGGCATACAAGGATACCTTTCTAGAATCGAGGTAGAGGGGAGGCTGGGCTTATGGCATACAGGGATACCTTTCTAGAATCGAGGTAGAGGGGAGGCTGGGCTTATGGCATACAAGGATATCTTTCTAGAATCGAGGTAGAGGGAAGGCTGGGGGCATGGCATGTAGGGATACATTTCTAGGATCAAGGTAGAGGGGAGGCTGGGCTGGGCTTATAACATACATTTCTAGAATCGAGGCAGAGGGGAGGCTGGGCTTACGGCATACATTTCTAGGATCGAGGCAGAGGGGAGGCTGGGCTTATCATATACAGGGATACATTTCTAGGATCGAGGTAGAGGGGAGACTGGGCATATAGAGATACATTTCTAGGATCGAGGCAGAGGAGTGGGCTGCGCTTATGGGATATGGGGATACATTTCTAGGATCGTGCAGTGACCAAAACACATCTAGCATTGTTAGCATTTGACTGGGTTCAGTTGTATCTCCTGGATCCATTTATTATTAGTCATAAGGAAGGCCTAAACCCATAAAGGCTACCCAGCACCTGGGAAATGGAAGGTGATTAATAATTATAACAAATTAAGCACTAAACCCAAAAGGATCATGCAACCTTGCAGGTTGGGATGTGCGAAAGAAGGAATGTGCAAAGGAGATGAAGGCAGTGAAGGGCAGGAGTATACTCACCTAATGTAGTTACAGGGGTCGAGTCATAGCTCCTGGCCCCGCCTCTTTGCTGGTCACTACTAGGTCCACTCTCTCCCTGCTCCATGAGTTTTATCACACCTCTTCTTAAAGCTATGTATGGTACCTGCCTCCACTACATCACTCTTCAGACTGTTCCACTTTCTGACAACTCTATGACTGAAGTACTTCCTAACATCCCTGTGACTCATCTCATCTGAGTTTTCGACTTCCAGTTGTGACCCCTTGTTCCTGTGTCACACCTCTGAAACATTTCACCCCTGTCCACCCTGTCAATTCCTCTTAGTGTGAGGACAGGAGTGTGCAAGAGCAGGAAGTTAGTGAAGTATGGGAAAGTACAAAAGGTAAAGAAAAATTACAGTTCGTGCAATAAGTTAGTTTTTGTTAAAAAGTCAGAAATAATATGTATCAAAGGTGGGACTTTCAGCGAGGTTAGTCAGAGTTTGTGTTGGGGAGACTGAGATGATGGAAGTGAAATCTGAGTGCCCTCTGACAAGCTGGACAATCTATTAAGATATGTTGAAATGACAGTTTCTTGCAGAGCGGTGCTGGGCCTTTTTCCATGTGGTGTCTGAGGCACGCAGGGTCAATATGTAGATGGGAGAATAAAATCTCTCAAACAACAGCAGTGGGAAGATTCAGAAACCTAAATGCAAGCTGACATAAAACAATTTGTTATTGACCAACTTAAGATATACCTTGGATGAGTTCCGAGAGTCTTTCTACTCCCGGAGCCTGACCATGGACCAGGCTTATTCCGGTGCTTGCCTGGTCAACCAGGCTGTTGCTGCTCTCTAAAAAATAATCTAAATAACGAATACGCCTGTGGGAAACTGGGAGATCATGATAAATGACTGAACATCGAGGTAGCCAGAAACACAGTAAAAACCAACGTTTCTGCGAAGGATGACGGAATGAGGAAAGTCAAATTTCTGGATAGCCTGAAATGCACTGGAAGTCTCTGAAGTAAATACGAATGACAAGGCAGACATCCATACAATGTGGAAAGTTAATTTAATATCTTTATTATGCACCCCAAGGAATGTTCACCTCTGCACAAAGGTGATCAACTGGGAAAGATTTGAAAACCCTGAGACACACACATAACCAGTGATGATGAATGGGATCAAGTTTAGAGAGTACTGTGGGAGGATGAAGAATATAGGTGGTCACTGTAGTTGTTTAGATGACATTAGGGCAGAATGAAGACGAAACAGGGTGAGTCTTATCAGCTCTGCAAGAAAAGTGGTCAAGAGTTTTAAGGAGATTCAGGTGGTTATGATATACAGCTTTCAGGGAGGTTATGTGAGGCTTCCAGGATATCCAGTGATCAAATAGAAGACAGGGAAATTTGACCATGAATAAAACCCATGTGCAACACTTGGATATCTTTACTGTCAAAATGTTTCATCTGCACAGCAAGTTTCTTCGGTCGAATACTTCTACTGTCTCCAGTGTTATGTTCACCTGTTTTCAACTAGAATGCTGCTGTACTGGCAAAAAGTTTCTGCAGCTAAGATACCCAAGTGTTGCACATGTTTAATTCATCAGCTCTTGAACCTCTTGAGAAGGTTGAATTACAACTTCTGGGTCTGTTGAGAGAACTGAGCTGCAGTTCCTGTGTTTGTTGAGGGCTTTGAGGGTCAGCTACTATGCCTCTTTCGTTCAACGAGATACAGGGAAAAAGGGTTATGGGCTACGAAGGATACCTTTTCTGGATCGAGCAATGACATAAACAATTATAATTATTATAATGAAAACTAAGCACTAAATTTGCCAGGGTCATAAAGTGCTGTAATCAATTATATGCAAAACAAAAAAATAGTAAAAGAAATTTTAGGTCATTTTGCCTTCAAGCGAGACCTACTGTATTTTTCCCCCAGAGGTGTTCACTGATGCTGGTGAGAGGCTTTTGACTCAAGAAACTGGACTTATCCTTCCCTTCCTTTAATTGGACCTGATTGCCTCTTATTCCCCAGGGTCCTGTATAACCCCTATGGGTTTAGTCCTAACCCATAAATATAATAATAAAAATTGGCTGCAACCAATAAGCACAGCTTCAAACTCAATTATCTAAGATGTCCTGAATAAATTATTATTATTGTCTCTTTCAGGTTTAGTACTTACCTATTTTTTTTTATTAACTGGTCATTTCCCGTCGAGACAGGGTGACCCCGAAAAAGAAAAAGGAAACACTTTCTTCATCATTCATTTCATCACTATCTTGCCAGAAGTGCACCTGCACTACAGTTAAAAACTGTGACATACCTCCACACCTCTTTCAGAGTGCAGGCACTGTACTTCCCACCTCCAGGACTCACGTCCGGTTAACTGGTTTCCCTGAATCCCTTCATAAATTTTTTGCTCATGGGGAACACTTAACTCGTAGGGGTCATACTGTGCCTGGGAGAATGTGAGGCAATCAGGTTCTTAGGAAGGGGGGTATAAGTCCAGCTCCTTGGATCAAGATCCCTTCACCCATATCATGGCATCTGCCTTGAGGAGCCATTTATTTAAGGCATTAAATAGTGAAACTGACCAGATTTCATATTACTGTGAATTACATTTGCATGTGACTGAGATTTTATTGCAAATTATGAAAGAACTGCAATATTTTATATAATATATTCTAGTGGAAGCACTAAGCACATAAGGGTTATAAAATTTCTGAGAAATGGGAAGTAAGCAGGTTGATCCAAGAAAGGGGACGGTATGCAATACTTTGAAAACTCATGAAACAGGTCACATGCTGTAGCTAACTGTGTAACTTGCATATGTTTCCCTCTCCAACCCAAAACAGACAACAGCAACTTGTGTATGATGCTTGAGTGACACCTCAAGCAAAACCGGTTCTGCCACTGTGCTTATACAGTCTTGCAGTCAGCACAGTCAAACAACTATTCCATCTACCCTGCCAACCAATGCCATGCAGTTGGGTTTAGCCCTTGTACTTTCTCTCTTTTCTCCTATCCCTTCCTCTTCCTCACTTATCTTCCTCTATCCAAAATCTCCCTTTCACCCACATGGGTCTTACCTGGGAGTATTCTTACTGTGTAGTCTTCACTAATTAGAGCAAACTGATGATTTGCATTACTGTTGCAGTGCCAAGGGTGGTGGAGGTAAGGAGGGGGTGAAGCCCCAGTAACCTTCATCAGTCCCCCAATAAAAATGAACTTAGCTTTAAGCAAAGTCTTCTAGCCCCCCTTTTCCAACCAGACAGCTCCTCCTATATAAAAATTCTGGAGCTGCCCCTGAGAGATGACACATAAAATATGCAGTATTAAAACATTTAAAAAAATAATAGGGCCTAATTTGTGTTCTGAAATCATCAACAGTAATATTCAAATTTTGTTTCACTGTATTCAAAGCCATTAATCACAGGTTTTTCAAGACTTAATGTCGTGATGTGCAAGACTGTTGATAATTTTAACACTAGTTGCCCTTTCTAGGTTACAGTAGGTTAAATCTAGTTTGTAGGTGTGTTATGAATTGTTCCTGCCAAAATACAGTGGACCCCCGCATAACGATCACCTCCGAATGCGACCAATTATGTAAGTGTATTTATGTAAGTGCGTTTGTACGTGAATGTTTGGGGGTCTGAAATGGACTAATCTACTTCACAATATTCCTTAGGGGAACAAATTCGGTCAGTACTGGCACCTGAACATACTTCTGGAGAGAAAAAATATCGTTAACCGGGGGTCCACTGTATAGTGATTTTTCTTCTTCCTGTAATAATGTTCAACATCATAAATTTAAAGCAGCATCCTATAAAATACTTAGTGACATGTTTGCTAGCAGGTACGGCAGTGGTGGTGTTGGAAGTGGAGGTAAGAAAGTAAGGAGGAGAGTTCCTACCATGGCCCAACGACGGGCAGCCAACGTCAGGGAGAGACGTCGTATGTTCAATCTCAACGAAGCCTTCGATAAGCTCAGGCGCAAGGTATGTTTCATTAATAAACCTATACACACTTAAAGAGATCTAATGGTTATAATCATAACCATAATTTTTAAAGAGGTGGACAGGTTGGCCAGCAGAAGGCCTTGGTCATATGACCAAAAGCTCCAGCTGCAGATCATCATATGACTAAGAACCATGTCAGGAAAAACTTGTTCTATTTTCTGATAAACCTTACCTAACTTAACCTATACATACTTTATATGAGGATGTGTGTATCAGGAGCTCACATTAAAGAACATAATTTAGTACGTACTTGGATAAGGGTAAGAAGCTGTTTGTTGCAATTAATTTTTTGGAAAGGTATATGATAAGGTGGTTAAGAAAGCAATGTGCCAAGTGTTGCTAATTTATGGAAATATGGAACTGGTAGTACACTGTTAAAATTTGTAAAGAGTTGCTATGAGGAAAATGAAGCTCAGGTTAGGGTATATACATGGAAGTATTTTCAAATAAAAGTGGACAGTAGACAGGGACATGTAATATGACCATGGGTGTTTTTTATATATAGGTTCATAGATGAATATTGTAAAAGAAGTGAATACTTGAGTGTTGGGAAGAGGTGTGGATTTAAAAGATAATAAATTTTATATAACATAAAAGTTGTCACAATTGTTAACTGCTGATAACAGGACTTTTTTGAAATTTGCAAGAGACATTCCAGAGGTTGGTAGAGACACTGGAGAATTAAAAAAAAAAAAAAAAAGGTTTATGGTGAACACAAAAAAAAAAAAAAGAGAAAGGTGATGACCATACATAAGAAATGAAAGATAGTATGCCTGATTCAAGAGAAAGCAAATGTACACTATTCAGATATGTATTTCAGAATGGATGTCAGCAAATGAGTCAAAAATGCCGAGACAAATCATAGAACAGATGAGGGGAAAACAAAGTCACCCTACCTTGGCAGAAAATAACCAATTTGGGAAAACTATATTTATATTATATTTTAACTTTCATTAAAGAAGCACTGCAGTTGGCTTACAGGCTTACTATTACTCAGGCTTACCCAAGGTAATCACATGTCCTTCAGATATTCTTGACAAAAAATAAAGTGCACTAGAACTTTAAAAAAAAAAAAATAAACTAGAGGTCCTTCATATTTCATTCATTTTTAGAAACTCGTAATAAATATTTATTGCATTACGAATATGCTTCCCTAAACAGAAAAAAAGCCTTGCACAGCATCCTATGCCAGGCTTTTTTTCTGTTTAGGGGAGCATTGAACACTAAAATGCATATTTATTTATTTCCTCCATGGTAAACAACATCAAGTTATTAACTAATGAGATCAAGGTATTTGATCATGTCTCTTCCAAAAAGAATTATTTATTTTGAAGACAAGCAGTTGCAAATGAAAAAATTCAGCAGCTGGCTCTCGTAACAAAAATCCAACGTCCATATATTGGTCAGGAACAAAGTCCTGACACTGTCTTATCATGTTAACCAGTCTGGTTCCCTCTGCATAACCTTTAACCTTTGATGGGTTTCAAGTTTTCCTACTGCTGCAGTCCAACCCTGACCCAGGCTTCTCTGGTGCATGACTGATGAACCAGACTGTTGCTGCTGGTGGCCTTAAACAGCCACTTGATACTCAATGACTCACAAAATCATGATAACACAATTGCAAACAAATCACAGAAACAACACCCATTCCATTCTTATCCATCTTATGTACAACCCTTCCAGTCATATCTAGAAAAGCAGAATCTGTCACCTGTCAGATACTGCATGTAACCAGAAATGTCCGAGTCCATTGTAGAAGCATAATCCTCATTTCAGAAAAATGCTTGAAGACTGGATTTTGCATACCACACTAACCTCACAAAAAATATGCTTTAAATCAAGCTGTAGGTGACATTTTGTTTCACCTAATCAGAAATATAGCTAAAAAAAAAAAAAATTGTGCATGGTAAAACAAAATGATCATAATCTCAGTTTTTGTTCCATACTTCCTAACTTAATTGACTTATTCTCAGTAAGTCTTTTCACTTTGCTTTCCTATGGGAAAGTGCTAAAGCCTTAGGGGTCATACTCCAGCACCTGATGAATGGGAGGCAATCAGGTTTGATACAAGGAAAATAGCTCCAGCAGTAGTAGCTCCAGTTCCTCAGAAGAAAGAACTGGAGCCTGTACCTTTGAAGGGACACAGTATTGGATCTCAGAATTCTTGGATCTGCAAGCAACTAAACATCTTACTCCATCAAAATAAGTGCATGTGCCAATAGATGGGCCGTATATACCTCATCCAGACAGTAACACTATGACTAATTTTGAATTCATTATGATACACTTTGCTTGCAATAATTTTTCCATACCCTCATCATTCAATTATAAATCATTTTATTAGCATTACATAGAAGTTTTCAAAGGAGACTTGATTACTACCTCTCCTAAGTGCTAGATCAACCAGGCCATGATGGATATGTGGGCCAACAAGTCAAGAATAGCAACCACCTTGTTTATCAGGCAATCAACAGAAAAGCATGGTTCCAGGATGAGTTGCAAAGGTAGAAAAAAAACTCTCAAAACAGGTTATTGGCACTGAATATTAAAGGTATATCTAAATGAATTAAATTAAGGCAAATCAGGGTAAATGTAGCTACCACCAGCATCAACAGCCTGGTTGACCAGGCAAGTACCAGATGAGCCTGGCCCATGGCCTGGCTCCAGGAGAAGAAAAACTCTTGGAACTCGTCAAAGGTACGTATATCAAAAGTAAAGGTTTCCACTGGCCTTAGGATATGTTAAAATCAGGCTGTGATGCAATCCTAGCAGATTTAAAAAAATTCTACTTGTACATGCATTTTTTCTATATGCTGCTTAAAGTATTGTATTATGGAAGCAGCTTCTTACTTAATATTATGGTAATGATTCCTAATAGACTGAAAAATTACTAAGCTTCGTGTGCATATATAACATCTCTCTCATGTTCAGCTATTAATGTCATGTAATTTCTATCAATTTTTCCTTCCATGATTTTTCAGTCTTTGCAAAAACTTCAAATGTGTTTTGCTTTCTTGAACTACTGTCTTAAACATACCATGAACACTTCATTTTATAATTTACATATGGTAATTAGAAAATTTAGGGAGGTACTACCACCCTGCCAAGTGAGTAAAACGGAAACCTGTAATTGTTTTACATGATGGTAGGATTGCTGGTGTCTTTTTTTCTGTCTCATTCACATGCAAGATTTCAGGTACATCTTGCTACTTCTACTTACACTTAGGTCACACTACACATACATGTACAAGCATATATATACACACCCCTTTGGGTTTTCTTCTATTTTCTTTCTAGTTCTTGTTCTTGTTTATTTCCTCTTATCTCCATGGAGAAGTGGAACAGAATTCTTCCACCATAAGCCATGCGTGTTGTAAGAAGCGACTAAAATGCCAGGAGCAAGGGCCTGGTAATCCCTTCTCCTGTATAAATTACTAAATTTAAAAAGAGAAACTTCTGTTTTTCTTTTTGGGCCACCCTGCCTTGGTGGGATACGGCCGGTTTGTTTTATATATATATATATATAAAAAATATAGAAAATTGTTTTATTGTGAAAGATATCAGATGTTGCCCAAACATAATGTGTAGCTCTCATTGCCTTTTCTCAGGTACCAACCTTTGCCTACGAGAAACGACTCTCTCGCATCGAGACCTTGAGATTAGCCATCACCTATATATCCTTTATGACAGAACTATTAGCTTCCGAGCACGAGGCTGCTGCTGTAGCTGCAGCAGCCGCAGCAGCTGCAGCAGCTACGAACACCACAACCTCTACATCAGCCAGTACACGAGGAGCAGCCCACAGAGGACCTTCATCAACCACCACTCTCCCTCCCAGGCATCATGACTACCCCGACTTGGCTCTCGGCAAGCGATGTCCATCTTACCCAACCCAACTTCCACCTCCATAATCTTATGCAGTATCTCTGTGCTGTCTAGTTTATCAGTTTATTTATATTTAAGTGTAATTGTGGATAGAAAAATCACATTTAATCAAATGTGGCTTATACAGTACATCAGTATCTAGTCTTCCAATTGTAGTTTTAGCATTCAGCCATCTTCCAGAAAAAATTATTAAATGCTTTATATTCATACTAGACACATTACTCAGTAACTGCTAGTGCTGGACAATTAGATCAGCACTGCATAAGCTCAAGTTATTCATGAAGACACTAAGTGCTGGTAAATACCTCTCATCACATACTGCTGCAGTAATGTACAGTATTCATGTACAATATTAAACTGTGGCTACACAAAATGGTGCTTATTCTATTCTTAAATATTCAGTCACATTGCATGACCTTAACAAAGCAAATATACATTAAGATAAAATAAAAACTGCATACTGTAATGTCTTATTTACTAGGTGCTAGTCACCATGTGTTTAAAATATGAATAGTTTGATGTACCATATAAAAAATAATTAAATAGGCTACAGCAAAGCAAAAATTTGCCTACTTACTAAACTTGGATAGTAAAAAACAATACTGAATTTTCTCCAAATGTTACCCACACAGGTTCTTCTTCAGTACTGTAGTTTGTTCCCCTCAGTGGCTGTGTAATGAAAAGTTGTGCCCATATACAGTAGTGTTCTGTTCAAGGACATAGTGTCTGAGAGTAGATAGTGTAAAGTATTATAGTACAGTATTAAATGACTATACAGTACATGCAGAGGGAGAGCATAACTTTCAGTTTCTAAGAGCAAGAGTTGTGAAAGTACAGTACAAGAGAATAAAGATATTCAACTTAGTAGCAGGCATCTATTGTTTCATGATTAGAGTTCCTTCTTGAAAATTACCTATAAGGGGGTGAATGAGACAAATACCTCTCCTATGAACTGAATAAAAAAAAAAATTCAGGAGGGAGGAAGCTGCCCCTGATATGAGAACAACACTGAGACTTTTGTAAAGCTTTAATAACTAACAAGTGTCATATCTTTTAATCCCAAAGAGAAATCTTAGTTCTTGGGATTCACTTTTGGCAAATAAAGAAATGTGATGTTTCCAGGATAAATCAAAAGGGAATACTTTTTTGAATACAAGATCTGAAGGTTATAAATTAAGCACTTCAGCTCAATGAGTAAAGAGAGCCCTCGAAAAAAAAATTTATTTGCCTATATAGTAGTTTTAAAAACATTACCATTCAACTATGCAAAATATAGATGGGTTAAACATGTGTTCACACTTTACACTTGCTAAGATTCTCATTAAACCTCCAGTTCGTGCAATATATAACTTTTCCACTGCCATCCTTATAAACAGCAACAGATTTCATAAAACTAACAATTAAACATGTTTACCATCTAGATCAGTGTTACACTTGGATGCTTGTTTTTTCACTACATTCTTACTGTATACATCTTTGAAAAATCTCAATTTTTGCCTTGTTCCTCTTATGATTTATCAAAAATTAAATACATATGCATATGTAACCCTTTGGAAATTGTCATTTAGTTCTACCATGATTCAATCCATTATTCATTAATTATAACCATACCATGGGTAGGGTTTGAACCTGCGGTTTGTTTGCAATCATGTCATTACGATTTCGTGAGTCATTCATTAATTTTGTTATTTTCTCTCAGTCTCAAAATTATTTTTTATTAACACATCGGCCATTTCCCACCAAGGCAGGGTGGGCCAAAAAAAGAAAAACTTTAATCATTCACTCCTTCACTGTCTTGTCAGATTCATGTCTACACTGCAGTTTATGAAACTGCAACATTAACACCCCTAATCTAGTACTATAATGTTTAATAAACATGTTGCCATTGTATATATGCTTACACTCCAGATGTTCTTAGAAGATTCGATGGGGCACAAAGACGTACTGATAATAGGGGACTCTCAACAAGGGAGGGAAGAGATGGTTGTTAGACACAAATGAGTCATAAACATGTCAAAAAGTAAGTCTTCCAAGTAGTAATACAGTGTAACAATGTGTATAAGAAAATTGTGAAAACAGTCTTGACTCAGTTTTAAGGGTAGGTATAACAGTGTCTGTGAGACCAGGAATATTATGAAGCCATTTGTGAGTAGTCAAGAGAAGTAGAGGAGTACAACTAACATTTGAAACTAGTTTAATATTCCAAAACTTTCATACTTAAATTAATCAGTCTTATCAAACCCATCATCTATTGTGATAAATGGCTTTGAAAACCGACAAGTTGAAGACTGAGACACTTGTGTAACATATGGGAATCTTTATTTAGGAAACGTTCTGCCACACAGTGGCTTCATCAGTCTAATACAAAGCAGAAGGGTGTAAAGAGAGGAGGAGTTTGAGGTAATCAGTCCCTCAGCCTGGAGTCGATGTGTTCAGTCCATCAGTCTTGTAGAATGTACAGCATAGGGCCGTAGACGTGGCTTATATACTGTAGTCAGGTGAGGCGAAGCAGGAGGAGGCAGGGTCATAGTGGTACCATCCACTAGTTGAAGTAGATCTTTGTCCAAAGGTTGGACAAGTTTGAAGAATTCTTTGTATCAAGATCCCATGATGATGCAGTGTCTGACAGTTGTGATAAATGCTTTGCATTGGACTGATGAAGCCACTGTGTGGTGAAACGTTTCCTAAATAAAGATTCCAGTATGTTGCATAAGTGTCTCAATCTCCATCATCTATTATTTAAAACCCAATACTGTACTGCTTGTCACATGTTTTTCAGTATCTAATGGCAGACCAAGTATCACTTCCACAATATTTCACATACATGTAATACTGTTTGTATTTTTTCCAAACAAAAATCAAACTAAGCTGTCACTTATAAAAGCATATCTCTCCCATACACTTATAGTTTTCTCTTACATTTCTAAATTGCTAATTAAACACTTAAATTTTCGTAATGTAGCCAACTGCAATTTCTTTGTAGAAATGTTAATCCTGTTTTATTGTAAGAAACTATTTTTTTAATTTTCTCTGGAATTTCTCCTTATTGGAAGGCACAAGTTAAAAAACTTCATGTATTCTGGTATCAGTTTATTTTCCTCTAATCTGTGAACTACCTGTAAGCCAAGGTTTAACTGCCATGGAATATGAAAAATTTTATATTATGGACTGGTTTAGTTAATATATAAATTTTCTCCTTTGTGAAATTGAGAAGTGGGGTAATGGTCAGTAAGTTTATTCAGGCACAGGTACACATGTGATAAATGGTTCAGAAAACTGACAAGCGGAAGATTCCCAAATGTTGCATGTCACATCCTTCACAGGTACACATAAGTACAATTATCATACATAGTGTAAATTACCTATAACCCATCCCCCCCAAAAAAAAGTCAAAGTGGGTGACACTTATTGCCCTGTGAAAATGAGAAGCGGGGTTATGATATAAATTCTATCAGTGTGTACAAAAAGATCATACATACTTTCATACTTTAACAATTAATACAGTACAGTGCTGTACTTTAAAACTATTATTGTGTTTATAAGAAGTGCTAAGTCCATGTTGGTTATTCAGCTCAAAATGATGAAGGCTTGACTCTCCATTTACTAAGGACAAGACACACATTATCTAATTGTACTCACCTAGCAGTCTTATACCTTACTTTAAAATAAATTGAAGCTTTACAGATAAAACTCAGGTGTAGAGCAAGCTTTCACTGTAACATTTAACCTGTCGGTATTTTATACCATTTTAATGTTCAAATTTAACTTTGTGTAGAGCTTTATTAAGTCAACAAAGACATTATCATAATGAAAGCTTCTTCTGCACCTGTTGTTTCTTCATAATTGTCAGCAGAGAGCCTTTGTATTCTAGAACTTTATATTTCTCATTTACTGCATATGCCTATTTTAGGTACCTGGATGTTAGTCAGTTGTCATGGGTCACATTCTGGAGGGGTGGTAGTATACTTTAGATTTGGCTGGACTTTGAAGTATACTACTTCCCCTCCAGAATGTGACCCATGACAATTGACTAACACCCAGGCACCTAATTACTACTAGGTGAACAGGGGTAGCAGGTGTAAGGAATCATGCCCAATATTTCCACCCACACCTGGAGGGTGTTACAGGAGTCAATGCCCCTGTGGCCCAGTCCATGACCAGACCCTGCCAGGAATCGAACCACAGACACTCAACATTTAAGCTGAGTGCACTGCCAACGATATAAAAACTGAATTATACAGAGCTTTATCTGAATTTTTGTTGATTCACTTGTCCTGGAATGACCTACACATATCAAAAGATACACGTACTTTTAAATTAGTCTTTTAGGATTGAGGTGACAGTTTAAGATATGGAATTTTTTTGAAAATATCCAGTACACTATACATAAAGTACTGTAAATGGCAGCAGAGGTAGTCCAATAATTCTTATGGATGTATTTTTCATCCTTTTCAATAGTATTAGACACAGGGTGACAGAAAATATGTTAACAAGGGCTTTTTCAAAGCTGTATCTATTAACAGTTAATTCACATTCATTAACTCTGGGCTACATTTGTGACATATTTTTTAACTTTTTTATATTTATCTATTTTTATGTAAAGGCAGCAATGTTCAGTTGTACACTTAAATTTTTGTCTAATGTTCTGTATGTTATAACGATAAAAATTGTACATGACATCCAGGTAACTAAAGCTATTTTCAGGCTTGTTAATATTGCACATGAATCCTTCATTGCTGCATTTGTATGTGCTTCACTTTCCTGTGTTTGTTGTTCACTTTCCTGCCAGTCACATACCTATAATTAATTTTGAGAGTTTTTCTAACCCTCACAGCTTGGCATGAAACAAGGCTTCCTTGTTGATTGCCTGTTCAACCAGGCCATTACTATTATTGATCGGCTCACCCACAAAACCATCACAACCTGTTTATTAATCTGTCCCTTGGTGAGGGTAGTGGTTAAGTTTCTTCAAGAAAAATTCTACATTTGTCAACTGGCCTTGAGGGAAAGATTACCATGTCAAGAGCAACAAGGATGTAACAAGGTCATTTTGATTTAATCTTATCATGAGCTGTGTAAAAGCCCCCCACAAGATCAATAAAATTTTATTGATACAATACAGGGGGCCCTGTTTCTATGGCTGTTATGTTCCTGACCCCCGAAAATAAGTGA
Source organism: Cherax quadricarinatus (assembly GCF_038502225.1). NCBI lineage: Eukaryota > Metazoa > Arthropoda > Malacostraca > Decapoda > Parastacidae > Cherax > Cherax quadricarinatus. Next base: position 8,920,919 of record NC_091376.1, read on the forward strand.
AAATCACCGGCAAGTGGAAAAGAGCGTTTTTTCAATATTGAATGTGTCTAAAATGCCTGATGTGTTCACTTTATCACATGTAAAGTGCTCAATACAGCTAGGCATAAAAAACAGATACAAAAGCAAAATAAATAAAAATACATCCAATATGGAACTAGTCACCCTTCCCTTACACAACTGACCGTTGTGCAAAAACGGCAGAAAAGCAGAAAAAGCATCAAACATAATGAACAATGGCTCAATTGAAAACCAACAAAAACGTAGAACACTGAAAAGAGGATGCTGAATATGTGGGGCCCCTCCTATACACACTACCCTCATTATCACAATAATCTCAAATTTCTGAGATCTAAACTTTAGCTAACTTGAAATGCTGTGGCTAGTAATTCTGGAGGCAATAAAACCTAAACAAATTATGAGAAAAAGACATATGTAAAACAAGCTTTTGTAGGAATAACGAAAGCTTATTAAGTTACTGATGACTTAATAAACATTTATATAAAGCAAAATGCTATTCTAATAAAATCATATTATAAATGGTATACAATAGCTTTATTTGACTGATGAAGCCTGTGGCACAGGCAAAAATGTTTTTGTCAATGATAAAACCTGTGCCTAGGGTTGCACATACAGTATGTCTTACTTGTCCTAAGAAAAGCTTGATCTGCAACATGTCTCATTATTTTCAACACTTTGCTATTTAGATTCTGCAACAAACTTATGTCTTCCACTATATACTGTACTCATGGCCTGTGCTGAGTGACGATACAGTACAGTAAATGGTACTTTAGATTATGAATTTTGAGCAATATTACAATATTACAATAAGAAATGTAATTAGACTATCACAGTTGTTTTACAATTAAAAACATGTACAAATGTCTTTTATTACAAAACAAAATACTACTGTAATACTACTATTGTTATTTATTAGAGAAATTTCACACTCAAAAGCAGAGTTGCAATAATAAAATAGCCATTAGTCGTAGTAACTTTCTGTAGATTAAAAAAAAATATTTCTTAGTATTTATTCCCTTTCATAAATATTATTTATTTATATTCCATTTCAGAGTGCTGTACTGTATGTTGAGGTTGTGAATAGCCATTAGTACATTCACTATGTAAAAAATTTTAAATGTCAAGAGCAAAACATCAAATAAATGTACTGTATTACATATATAAAAATCTTCTTTGTAAAATAAAATTTACTATACAAATGTAGTATAGTAGACCTTTTGTAAAATCCTTTAGTCCAGTAGTAGTATATGTTATAGTGTTTGTACAAACAAAATTGTAATAAATACTTGTCCAGGCAGTTTTAAAATATGTATATGATAGAACTTGTGAGGGCAGGAACAATGTTATCATTCATAAGTAGTTGAGAAGTTGGGGGGCAAGATGTGAAGACTTAACCCCTGCAACCCAAACTAGGAGACTACAACAAGGAAAGCACTAGTCATTGGTACCAGAGACCCACATGAAGACAATGAAACAATAAACAGTGACAGATGCTTGACCTAAGGTGTGTACAGGAGCAAGTAGAGGAGCTAGGTCAGATTCAGGGACTAAGTCAAGTGTAGGAGGTAAGTCATGTCCAGGAACTGAGTCAGGCAAAAAGATTAAGTCAGAAAAAAAGGACTATGATTGAGTCAGGTCCAGAAATGAGTGCCTTCCGAGCATAGGAAGCAGTAGTATCAGGTTTTTGCTAGCCTGGAGAGATACCAAAATTTGGTTCTGATAAAATCACAACTGCATACTCCACTAGTGTAATGACCGATAATTGTGTCAGCCAGGCTGACACTGCAACTAGGAATTTAGCAAACTATTAAGCAGTCTCTAATAAACCATTACAAATGGGTATCATGCTTTGAAATGTGGAATACGTATATCCAATGTGAAAATGATTTACAAAATGATTTATAAAGGTTCTAATTAATGATCAATCAGCCTGACCTTGATAACCATAATAGTACATGCAGCAGTGGATTAAGCTGGTTAAATTTAGATTAAGAAAGGACAGAGGAAAGTACTGTACTGGTTTGGCAATACAGGAAGGCCCAGCTTATACAGCAGATTAGGCTCTGGGCTACTGTTGTAAAGTGAAACGTAGCTTTTTTCACTTTCAAATGCATATAAAAACATAATAACATGCTTACACTATCATATATTAAGTGAGCAATTGAGTTAGTCCTTAAAAATGCATATACAGTACACACATTACTTACCTTAAAATATTTTCATACTTAGCTTATAGCGAGTGGTGAATATATTTATTGTAGTAAGCCGGAATAAACAAAGAATGGGTATAACTGAAAAAACTGCTGCATTAGCAAAATGCTGTAAAGCAAAGTGTTGTAAAGTGGGACCCTCCTGTAGTTATAGATGAGTAGAACAAACTCCTAAGCAGTGTCAATGAAGCAAGCATTTTGGGTAGCTTTACAGCCCCATTCACCTCCCCTTCTCACCTATCTATTTCTCTCAAAACACAATATTGAATACATGAACCTATTTTAGTTACCTCATTAGTCATTTAACCAAGATTCATAGAAATACGAAAACCTAAGTTTTCAATGTTAGATTATAAATTTGTGACAAATTTGGTAATAGTATATATAAAGTACAGTACTATGTGAAATGTTTTAAACAATACTAAGATTTGGTTTTTACTGTCAAATTGGTTGGGACATTGTCTAGGTCATTTTGGTTAATGGTAACTGGGTTAGAGTATATTACATACAAGCTGAAAAGAAGTGCAGTATGCTGCTATTTTGAAACTCATACATTTGCTATACACTTATTCCTTGTGTGTTTAACAGCTAATGCCACTATTGTTAGTCAGTTCAGCATTACAATGAAGACAAAATTTTGTATTTCTTTGTCAATTTCATGTTCTTTAGTTTGTTAGTGACTGGCAAGCAGCTCTTTACACACTTTGTTAATTGGTCATCTTAGCTTGTTCAGTTTAAATTATATTTACTCTGAGGGAGTAATTAGATTTATTATACACTCTTGCTAGTTAACACAAAACACCACAAAAACTATCTTGCACAGCATTCACTGACCAATGTATGTACGTATACAGTATAAATAAAAAAACAGTGAAAAATAAACAGAAATATACTTGGTCACATTGTATGACCTTATTGTATCATTCTAAGCTCAGTCTACATAATGCATTTTTTTAAACCCATAACACGTAGAAGAGGAAGATTTTGTTGAGATTATTAACTGGAAGATAAGGCAAAATATGTTTGGATTTTTAACCTGCAGGGTTAGCCACCCAGGATAAGCCAAGAAAGTCAGTGTGTCATCGAGGACTCTGTCTTATTGCTATTGTGGCCCTTCAATCTTGTCCCCCAGGATGTGACCCACACTAATCAACTAACACCCAGGTACCTACTTACTGCTAGGTGAACAGGAACAGCAGGTGTAAGGAAACACGACCAACATTTCTGCCCATGCCGGGGATTGAACCACGAACACCCAGTGTGTGAGATGAGAGCGTTGCCATCTGAGCCACCCAAGATAAGCTAATAAAGGTCATGTGTCATCAGGGACTGTTGGTCTCATTTCTACTGGGATTCATTAATCCATACCCCGAACAAAGGCTGGATACCTGGAGTATACCTGGAGGGAGTTTTGGGAGTCAATGTCCCTATGACCCAGTCCATGACCAGGCCTGAAGAATATGAAGGAAATATGCCCAACATTTTACCTGTGACGGGAAGCAGTCCCCAGTCACTTAGTGTGAGAGCTGAGGACACTACCAACTCTAATGACCATTGTAAAAAGAATTATTGTATATATTAAGCATGGAAACCTAGATAAAAACTTACTTGATGTGTACATGCATGTACATATACACATCTTTAGAGAAGACAAGAATTTCAAGTACATTTTATGGGCTTTTCATGGCTCAGTCAACAGCATCCTCACTGAGGGACCAGAGATCACTCCCCAGCACGGGTGAAACCGTATTTCACAGCTTATAAGACGCATTTTTTTTTCCATAAAATGTCTCCATAAACCACCCTGCATCCTATAAACTGAAGGTCAGTGACAGGAGCTATAAGTCTGGGGTGTGGGGTGGGCTGTAGCTCTCCCGGTTACACCCGATGCCTAGCCATTAAAACTAAAACAAGTCTTATAACCTGCGTCTTATAAGCTGTGAAATACAGTAATTAAGTAAATATGTAAATATATTTAGGTGCAGGTACACATAAGTACAATTATCACACCTAGTAACTTACATATAAATTACCTAGGATAAGCCAAAAAAGTCAGTGACTTATTTCCATTGGGGTCCATTGGGCATGTTTCTTTACACCTGCTGCCTCAGTTCACCTAACAGTAAGTAGGTACCTTACCTGGAGTATACCTGCAGGGTTTTCTGGTGGTCACGTTCCTTAACCCAGTTCATGACCAAGCCTCACAGTGGATCAGGGTCTGATCAATCAGGCTGTTACTGCTGGCCACACACAAACTGATGTATGAACCACGGCCCGGCTAGTCAGGTACTGACTTTAGGTCTGTCCAGCTCCCTCTTAAAGACAGCCAGGGGTCTATTGGTAATCTCCCCTTGGTGTTAGGTAAGTGCTGAGTGCTGCATCCTGAAGAAGAGGCATAAATAACCCTAATGGAAATAAGCCAGACAATCCCCAGTATCACACAGACTTTACTGGGTTATACTAGGTGGCTAACTCTTCGAGTTGGAAAAAATCTGAACACAATATCATTTTAAATGGAACTCCCACCTGAAAGTTTTATTATAATAAGTACAGAGGAGCACTTACTGACCTATGCTAGTAAGTTAGTTTTATTCAGGTACAGGTTCACATAAATGCAATTACATAAATAATCATACGCAGCAACATATGTGTAGATTAAGTAAGTTTATACAGGTACATTATTATTATTATAATCAAGGGGGAGCGCTAAACCCGTAGGATTATGCAGCGCCTATGGGGGAGATGTGGAAGGTATTCAAACTTAATTCAAGGAACTGGAGCAAAGATCCAATTCCCTAGATCAAGAGCCCCTCACCAACGTCAAGGAACCTTCCTTGAGGGGTTATTCAGGTACAGGTATACATAAATAGTTACATAAATTATCATACGGTTACCTAGTATAACCCAAAGAAGTCAAGTGACTAAATTCCATTGGGGTCCTTCTAATTTCCACTGGGAAAGTACACGCAATTAATTAATTATCAACTCTAATGTCCAACCTACAACAGAAGTAAATATATTAACCAAACTAAAATAAAGAGTAAACTTCTTTACTGAGTAAGGTAGCCAGACCCAATATTTTATTAAGGCATCAATTACAGTAAGTCATGGGGGTTTTATAGGCTTATGCTGGGATACTTACCACCAGGATTAATAATCCAAATAAATCTTCCTCTATCAATAAGATAAGAAATATTTTTTTTATAATCGTAAGTACACACATTAACACTGACATATAAGATAAGATTATATAGATTTAACCTCCGTTATAATTAATAATTTTAACATAAGTCAAGCAATGTAATACAGCACATAACTGATCAATATTACATTATAAATATATTTAAACAATAAATATGTTATTCCACGTGTTATACCATAAACAAACAAGACAGCTAAGGGCATTGCCTCTCTAAATCCTCTATAACACCTTTAATTCACATCAAACTTGCTGGAATTATAGTTAAAACTGTACTCACCGAGTTATACGTTCCATCTTGGGTCAATATTCACTATTTAAGGAAAATTTGAGGAGTATAATAGGTGCTGCACTAGTCTATAATGTGAGAGAAAACGTTAATGTGAAGCAACACAGAAAACTATAATTCTATGGTCACTTCCCCTAAAATCTTGATTTCTTATGAAAATACATAGAAGTTACAATATATTAGTTTACAATGGTTACAGTCTTGATAGAATTATCATGCAAATATAATTTGATACAACTGCATGTTTAAAAGGAGGAAATAAGCCCTATAATTATTATAACTACAGTTCTAATCATATTTAGCAAACATTTTCCTTATAACTATTATAAGGAAAATGTGTATAATAAACTAAATTACCTCACTTATTCCTATAAAGTGAGGCAATTTAGTTTATTATACACCCCCATACCACTGGTGTGGGGGGGAGGGGAAGTCAAAATATTAGAGGTACATAATGGGTCCTGGGACTGGAGTTTACCTGGAGAGAGTTCCGGGGGTCAACGCCCCCGCGGCCCGGTCTGTGATCAGGCCTCCTGGTGGATTAGAGCCTGATCAACCAGGCTGTTACTGCTGGCTGCACGCAATCCTAATGAAACACCACTACATCCCACTGACACAGCTAACAAGATAAACGACTTCTTCTCAGACATAGGATCTAATCTCGCCAGTAAAATCCCACATACCAATGCCCATGCCGGGGACTACCTAGATGGGAATTTCCCTAATTCCTTCTATCTTGCACCAACTGAGCCCACGGAAGTCATTGGGATCATAAAGTCACTTAAAAATAACTCGGGGAATCTGTCTCATGTCCCACCATTACTGTACAAGCGAGCGGCCCATGTCCTTTCGCATGCTATTTCATTACTTTTTAACAAGTCAATAGAGACTAGCACCTTCCCGAAACTACTCAAGATGGCAAGGGTTACACCAATACATAAAGGTGGTGACCCTACAGACTTAAACAACTATAGGCCAATATCTAACTTACCATTATTATTATTATTATAATCAAAAAGAAGCGCTAAGCCACAAGGGCTATACAGCGCTGCAGGGTAGGGAAGGAAGCAAGGGAATTGGATGGCAGAAGGGAGGGGGGATGATCAGCAGGTTACAGAAAACAGCGGGGCAGGGGATAGTACGGGGGTAAAGGGTAGCAAGAGATACAAGTAGAAAGGGCGGAAAGTATCAGAATTTGTGAAGTAAGTCAGTCGTTGTCAAAAAGTCAATGAGAGAGTCCGGATGAAAGGTGGGTCCATCAGCGAGAAGGGAAGGTAAAGAGAGAGCAGCGGGGCGAAGACGACGACAGAGGTAAATTCTGCGTGCTCGTTGATAAAGTGGGCAGTCCAACAGAATGTGGCTGACTGATAATGGAGCTTGGCAATTCTCACAGAGAGGAGCAAGACGCCTCTCCATGAGATATCCATGAGTAAGACGAGTATGGCCAATGCGAAGACGGGAGAGAGTAGTCTCCCAACTTCGACACTGGTGATAAGAAGACGGCCAGTAACCTATACTCGGTTTAATAGACTGAAGTTTGTTGCCGAGCATAGTAGACCAACGTTGTTGCCAACGGGTGTGAAGGTGGGAAGATATTACAGCAAAATAGTCCGTACATGGAATACCTCTATAAGAAACTGGTAGGTCATGTACTGCTGACCGCGCAGCAGTGTCTGCCTGTTCATTGCCCTGTACGTCAACATGACCAGGGACCCAACAAAAAACAATATCTTTATGCTTAGTAAAGATGCGGCGTAGCCAAAGTTGGATACGGAGGACTAAGGGGTGAGGTGTATCAAATTTTTGTATAGCCTGTAAAGCACTAAGGGAGTCTGAGACAACCACAAATGATGACACAGGCATAGATGCAATACGGATAAGTGCTGTAAGGATGGCATATAATTCAGCAGTAAAAATACTAGCTGAAGATAGTAAATGCCCTTGTACGACGCTGTCCGGAAACACTGCTGCGAATCCTACGCCGTCAGAAGACTTAGAGCCATCTGTGTACACAGCAATGGCATGAGAATGAGAGTGAAAGTGGTCAAGAAAAAGAGAGTGGGAAGCGACCGTAGACAGTTGGGCTTTCGAGCAAGGGAGGGAGAAAGAACAGACTCGAACAGCTGGAACTTCCCAGGGGGGTAGGGAAAAGTGAGATGCTACATGTACATAGAAAGGTGGTAGTTGAAGAGAAGACAAGAGCGAATGAAGGCGAAGAGAGAAGGGACGGAGTAAGCAGGGGCGGCGAACAAATAAAGAATGTCTACTAATATCAGTGACCATTCTATAAATGGAAGGATTACGGAGATCATGAGAGCGTACATAGTAGCGCAGGCAATGGGCATCACGGCGATCGGATAAGGATGGAACGTTCGCTTCTGCATAGAGGCTTTCGACAGGGGAAGAGCGAAAAGCACCAAGGCATAAACGTAATCCTTGGTGATGAATGGGGTTAAGGCTAGAGAGAGTAGCAGGAGATGCCGCTGAATAGATCTGGTCACCATAATCAAGTTTCGATAAAATAAGGGTGGAATGTAGGTGAAGGAGGGTTCGACGATCAGCTCCCCACGAAAGATGAGCAAGGGTTTTAAGAAGGTTCAGCCGGCTGTGACAAGTTGCCTTCAGAGAGGTAATGTGAGGTTTCCAGGATAACCTACGATCAAAGAGGAGGCCCAGAAACTTGACTGTATCACGTTCAGGGATACGTGAGCCATAGAGGTACAAAGGATGATCAGAGATGACAGAGCGTCTAGTGAAAGTGATTTGGTGGGTTTTAGTGCTGGAAAATTTAAACCCATGTGTGGTGGCCCAATTGGAAACACGGTCGACTGCATGCTGGAGAGAAACTGTAAGGAGGTGACAGTCAGCGCCTGCACAGGCAATAGCGAAGTCATCAACATAGAGTGATGACCAAATATTTGATGGAAGACTAGAGGCCAAATCATTAATAGCAAGGAGAAAAAGTGTTGTGCTCAGAACACATCCCTGGGGGACACCTTCAGCTTGGATAAAGTCCGGGGAGAGCACATTATTAACCCGAACACGGAAATGCCTGTCAGTTAAAAAGTTCTTAAGGAAGGATGGTAGATTGCCTCGAAGGCCTAAGGAGTGGGCTTGGGCTAAAATATTATACCTCCAAGTTGTGTCATATGCCTTCTCAAGGTCAAAAAATATGGCAATAACTGAGTGGTTATTCGCAAAGGCATTACGAACATACGTATCCAAGCGCAGTAAGGGGTCTATGGTAGAACGTCCCTTACGAAAGCCATATTGACGAGTGGAGAGACTGTTGTGTGTCTCTAAATACCACACTAAACGTCTATTTACTAGACGTTCCATTACTTTGCAAACTGCACTGGTAAGAGCAATGGGACGATAGTGGGAGGTTTCATGTCCCGTAGTGCCTGGTTTGCGGAAAGGGAGAACAATGGCGGATTTCCACAGCTGTGGAAGAACTCCTTGTGACCAAATAAGATTGTAAAGGCGTAATAGGACTGCAAGGGCTGACTGATGTAAATGTTGTAGCATACGAATATGAATGTCGTCGGGCCCAGCTGCCGATGATCGACAAGCTGAGAGTGTTGCCTCCAGTTCTTGAAGTGTAAAAGGCACATTATACTGTTCTTCTCTGAGAGAAGAAAAGTCCAAGGGTGCTAACTCTCTGGCAGACTTTGAGGAAAGAAATGAGGGGCATAGATGGAGTCTCTGAGAAATACGGACCAGATGATTGCCAATTTCATTGGCAACATCTAGTGGGTTTGCTATATCAACACCGGCAACCCGCAGAACAGGAGCCGGGTCAGGAGAATATTTACCACTCAGTTTTCGTACTTTTTTCCAGACTGCACTCATAGAGGAAGCAGAGGTGATGGTGGAGACATAATCTCGCCAGCAAGTGCGTTTAGCGTCACGGATGACACGGCGAGCGATCGCACGCTTCTGTTTAAAATCAAGGAGTCGCTCTGTGGTTCTATTGTACCGGTACCTGCCCCATGCAGCGCGTTTCAAACGTACTGCACGAGCACAAGCAGGAGACCACCAAGGCACGCATTTCTGAGAATGCCTGCTCGAAGTTTGGGGTATAGAATGAGAAGCTGCGGTGAAAACGGAGGACGAGAAGAGGTGTAAAAGCTCATCGATGGAGGACGAAGAAGGAACCTCTTTAAAAACAGTCAGGTGTGAGTAAAGGTTCCAATTTGCCCGATTAAATTGCCAGCGTGGGGTGCGAAGAGGTGGCGAATATGAAGGGGAAGTAAGAATGATTGGGAAATGATCACTGTCATGTAAGTCCGGGAGAACAGACCAAGTAAAGTCTAATGCGGCGGAGGAAGAGCAAACTGAGAGATCGATGCAAGAGAGAGTATGAGTCCGAGGATCAAAATGGGTGTGAGTACCTGTATTTAAAACATGGAGGGGGTGGGTGGCAAGAAAAGCCTCTAACTGAATTCCACGGGAATCACAGTGAGACCCTCCCCAGAGGAAATGGTGGGCATTAAAATCACCAAGTAACAGAATCGGTGGCGGTAATGACGAAACAAGGAAGGCAAAATCCGGAATAGATAATGCCCGAGAAGGAGAGAGATATAAAGAACAGAGCGTATACCACCTATGTAAGTGGATACGGGCTGCTGTGTAATGCAGCGAAGTATGAATAAATAGCTGATGGTACGGAATATCGGTGCGGAGAAGAAGGGCACTTTCATTAAAGGTCCCATCAGGAAAAGGATCTGAAGAATACAATAAATTATAGCCTGAGATGTGAGAAATAACAGCAGAATGTAATTTTGGTTCCTGTAAGCAAACACCAACAGGGGCAAACTGGGAGAGTAACATCTGAAGCTCACCCCGATTACCCCTGAGGCCGCGTATATTCCACTGTAAAAAGGCCATAATTGGCAATGATAAAGATACTTGAAATCCGCAGGTAAGGGTTCCTACAGACTAGAAGGGTTAGAAAAGTCCACATGCGGAGGCAGTGGAAAATGTTCAAGCAGTGAAGGAACGGTGCGCTGTGAAGAAAGGAGTTGCGCAGATGGAGCAGAGGAGAGAGAAAGAGCGGAAGGTGGATCAGTGTCCATTGATGGTTTGGTCTCTGCAATATATTCAGAGATTGCTTCAAGTGTTTCGGAATTCAGAGATGTCGTATGGGAGACAATATTGGGAATGGTAGGGGGAGGATGAGTAAAGATTGGAACTGTATTGGGCTGTACCAAGGTAGGGGGGGGCGAAAGGGTGGAGGGAACTGGAGAAGCGTGGCAGGGGACAGAAGAGACAGGAACCTGGGAGGTGGCAGAAGAGGAAGAAACTTGGGAGGGAACAGGGGAGGAAGGTACATTACGAGGAGGAGGGTGAACCTCTGCACTTGTAACTGAGCCAGTGAGAGGGGAAGAACTAGGGACAGAGACAGGGAGGGTAAAATGAGGAGGTGGAAGATGGGTAGGAGGTGTTACCGGACCTTTTTTTGACTTTTGAGAAGTAGAGGGACGATTGGGAAGAGGTGTCGTACGAGGTCTCGTCGATACTGAGGCTTGTAAGAGAGAACTCGAAGAAGCGAGATTAGACTGAGGCGTTGAAGTAGGGACATCTGAGCCGAGGACAGCAAAAGGATTAGATACAGGAGTGATTATGGGAGAGGTAACCACAGAGGTGGGTGTAGAAGATGGGATACCAGAAGTGGGGGGACGTTTTGAAACACGGGAATAAGAAACACGTGGGAGTCTCCCTTGGAGGCGAAGATGAGAAACTGCCATGGCATAAGGGAGACCTTCTGTCTCTTTGAGGTAACGGATTTCCCGCTCGTTTAAATAGACCTGACAACGGCGAGAGTACGAAGGGTGAGCCTCATGACAGTTAAGGCAAGAGGGAGATCGATTGCAAGACGTATTAGAATGGTCATCGGCACCACAGACTGGGCATTCGGCGATAGATCTGCAATATTTCGCTGGATGGCCAAATCGCCAGCAATTTCTACACTGTTGTGGTGTAGGGATCACCTTTCGAACTTGTAACCGATGTCCTGCTATATAAACGGAGGATGGGAGTTCTCGGCTGTCAAAAGTTAAACGAGCCACATTGCTAGGGTATCGTCTCCGCCCACGGGCAGGAAGAACGTAAGTGTCTACCTTGAGGATTGGGAGATCTTGGAGTTCCAGCTGTTCTAGAATGTCGGTGCCACATGTCTGGAAATTTTGTTGAACTATGGTATGGGGCAGAATAACGGTACCACTACAAGAATTGAGGGAATGATGTTTTTCAAGGGTGACAGGAACAGTATCTATATGGGAAAGACGAGAGAGCTCACGAGCCTGGGTAGCATTCTGTACGGTAATGATGCGCGTACCGCTCTTAAGAGCATGAAAAGAAATATCTTTACCAACATGGCGTAGGAGTGCCTTGCCAATACTATGGTCAGAAAGATAGGCAGTAGAGGAAGTTGGTCGTAAAGTGAAGAATTTAGTCCACTGTTCAGTCTGAAACTGAGCGTGGAAAGGTAGTGAAGGACGTGTCGATTGTTTCTGAGAAGAACGAGAAGGTGAAGGTGGAGAAGTATCATCAGCAGGTAATTGTCATTGACGTTTAGGCGTGGGACCAGAGTTGGTCCGACGTGGAACGGGTCGGCGATTTGAAAATTGCCGCACCGTAGAGGGAGAGGCCGGAAGCATAGTCAGAGGAGAGCGAAGGTCTGATAAATCGAAGGAGTCAGTCGAGGCCTCAGTACCTGAAGCGGGTGAGGAAACAGCACCGGCAATAGGTACAGAGGCATGAGGAATGTCTGAAGAGTGGTCCAAAGATGAGGCGGGGTCAGAACGGGGTGCGGTATCAAGAAGGGGCCCGGGGGTACCAGGTTCATGGACTAGGGCTGCCATGGTTAGGTTACTTCTTTCTTTTTGTTTTTAAGAAAAAAAAAGAAAGAAGAAAAGAAAAGAAAAATAAAAAAAAGAAAAAAAAAGGGGGGACCGGGGAGGGGTAGTTCCTAGGAGGAATGAAAGGGCCAGAAATCTCCCTCCGCGCCCAAGAGGACTCGACACCGCTAGTAGCGCAGATGCAGCATGGAACCCGTGCCATACCCTACCCTTCATGCCAGTAAACCAGCAATCTGGGATAGCAACCTCACATCTGCCGAGCTACCTCGGTGGACAAAAGAGAGGGCGGCCGGATATCCGCCACAAAGCATACCTCCTTCAGCCACCACCCCCGGAATCCGAAAGGTGGCTTCCAGAGATACACCCGTCGCCCAAAAGACACCCAAAGCTACTCCGGGATACCGGAGAGGGATCGGGACATCCCTAGGCAATCCAGATTCCACGGCAAACTACGCCACCGCCAAGAAACCTCAACGGAATGGGATGGACCCCGGTGTCCTTTCCCCTACCTAGGAACTAGCGCGCCTGTGGGAGAAATCACGAAGGCTAAAAAGAGGAAGGGCAAAAGGGAGGGGTGAGGAGGAGGAGGAGGAATGGAAAAAGGGGAGGATGGGATAGGGGAGGGGAGAATGGGGGGTAATTAGGTTCGGTCTGAGGAAGAAGACCGACAGGGCTAATTCCTCAGACCAAGAGCCTCTTCACCACGCCAAGGAGCCCCCCTTGAAGAGGAACTTACCATTGCTATCCAAAATCTTTGAGAAACTCGTGTACAAGAGACTGTATTCATTTATAACGGCTCAAAACATACTCAACCCCTGCCAGTTTGGATTCAGGAAAAATAAAAGCACTAATGATGCAATCATAAAAATGCAAGATCTGCTTTACATAGCATTGGAAAATAAGGAATATCCACTAGGAATTTTTATTGACCTAAGAAAAGCTTTTGACACAGTAAACCACCAAATCCTACTCCACAAACTTGACCACTACGGTATAAGAGGCCATGCGCTTGCTTATTTCAAATCTTACATTACTAATAGGTATCAGTACGTCACCATTAAACACAGCATCAGCAACACGGCCACTTGATACTGGAGTTCCGCAGGGAAGTGTCCTTGGACCCCTGCTCTTCCTCATTTACATCAATGATCTTCCAAACATATCCCAACACCTGAAACCCATTCTCTTTGCTGATGACACTACTTATGTCATCTCTCACCCTAATCTTGCCACCCTCAACACCATTGTGAATGAGGAGCTGATTAAAATATCGACTTGGATGACAGCCAATAAACTTACGCTTAATGAACATTAAAATGGTATAAAATACCGACAGATTGTTAGGTAAGACACATATGCAACAGTTAGGTATCTTTATTTCGAAACGTTTCGCCTACACAGTAGGCTTCTTCAGTCGAGATGAATGGTTTAAAAACCGACAAGTTGAAGATTGAGACACTTATGCAGCATATGGGAATCTTTATTCAGGAAACGTTTCGCCACACAGTGGCTTCATCAGTCCAATACAAAGAGGAAGGCGTAAGGAGAGGAGGAGAATGAGGTAATCAGTCCCTCAACCTGGAGTCGATGTGTTCAGTCCATCAATCTTGTAGAATGTACATTCTACAAGATTGATGGACTGAACACATCGACTCCAGATTGAGGGACTGATTACCTCATTCTCCTCCTCTCCTTACGCCTTCCTCTTTGTATTGGACTGATGAAGCCACTGTGTGACGAAACGTTTCCTGAATAAAGATTCCCATATGCTGCATAAGTGTCTCAATCTTCTTCAGTCGAGTACAGAAAAGTTGATAGAAGCAGAAGATACTTGAAGACGATGTAATCAGTCCATCACCCTTAAAGTTTTGAGGTGGTCAGTCCCTCAGTCTGGAGAAGAGCATTGTTCCGTTGTCTGAAACAATATGAAGTTGAAGTGACAGGAAGGAGCCTTTTATAGTGCCAGGAGGTGAGACGTAGGTTGCGTTGGGAGGGCAGGTCCCTCTCAAACCCAGCCGTTCTCACTAGTAGAGATTGTCGAAGTTGATGGTCTGTACCAAGATACCCTTGTGTTGCAGTGTCTCACAGAATGAACATTAAAATGGTATAAAATACCGACAGATTGTTAGGTAAGACACATATGCAACAGTTAGGTATCTTTATTTCGAAACGTTTCGCCTACACAGTAGGCTTCTTCAGTCGAGTACAGAAAAGTTGATAGGTACAGACCATCAACTTCGACAATCTCTACTAGTGAGAACGGCTGGGTTTGAGAGGGACCTGCCCTCCCAACGCAACCTACGTCTCACCTCCTGGCACTATAAAAGGCTCCTTCCTGTCACTTCAACTTCATATTGTTTCAGACAACGGAACAATGCTCTTCTCCAGACTGAGGGACTGACCACCTCAAAACTTTAAGGGTGATGGACTGATTACATCGTCTTCAAGTATCTTCTGCTTCTATCAACTTTTCTGTACTCGACTGAAGAAGCCTACTGTGTAGGCGAAACGTTTCGAAATAAAGATACCTAACTGTTGCATATGTGTCTTACCTAACAATATGTCGGTATTTTATACCATTTTAATGTTCATTCTGTCAGACACTGCAACACAAGGGTATCTTGGTACAGACCATCAACTTCGACAATCTCTACTAGTGAGAACGGCTGGGTTTGAGAGGGACCTGCCCTCCCAACGCAACCTACGTCTCACCTCCTGGCACTATAAAAGGCTCCTTCCTGTCACTTCAACTTCATATTGTTTCAGACAACGGAACAATGCTCTTCTCCAGACTGAGGGACTGACCACCTCAAAACTTTAAGGGTGATGGACTGATTACATCGTCTTCAAGTATCTTCTGCTTCTATCAACTTTTCTGTACTCGACTGAAGAAGCCTACTGTGTAGGCGAAACGTTTCGAAATAAAGATACCTAACTGTTGCATATGTGTCTTACCTAACAATCTGTCGGTATTTTATACCATTTTAATGTTCATTCTGTCAGACACTGCAACACAAGGGTATCTTGGTACAGACCATCAACTTCGACAATCTCTACTAGTGAGAACGGCTGGGTTTGAGAGGGACCTGCCCTCCCAACGCAACCTACGTCTCACCTCCTGGCACTATAAAAGGCTCCTTCCTGTCACTTCAACTTCATATTGTTTCAGACAACGGAACAATGCTCTTCTCCAGACTGAGGGACTGACCACCTCAAAACTTTAAGGGTGATGGACTGATTACATCGTCTTCAAGTATCTTCTGCTTCTATCAACTTTTCTGTACTCGACTGAAGAAGCCTACTGTGTAGGCGAAACGTTTCGAAATAAAGATACCTAACTGTTGCATATGTGTCTTACCTAATAACAAACTTACGCTTAACACTGACAAAACTTACTATATTATGTTTGGTAGCAGAGCAGGAGATGCACAAATTAACATTAAGATTGACAACACTCTAATTACCAGAAATAATGGGGGGAAATTCCTAGGCAACAACCTGAATTTCAGCACCCATATCCAGCATATAGCCAAAAAAGTATCCAAAACGGTTGGGATCCTCTCCAAGATACGATACTACGTGCCGCAAAATGCCCTTCTCACACTATACCACTCACTTATTTATCCATACCTCACCTATGCTATTTGTGCTTGGGGATCAACTGCAGCAACACACCTAAAGCCAATAATAACCCAACAAAAAGCTGCAGTAAGAATAATCACCAAATCCCATCCCTGGCAGCACACCCCCCCACTCTTCAAAGATCTAAACTTACTCCCAGTTCAGTACATCCACACTTACTACTGTGCAATCTATATCTACAGGGCCTTAAACTCTAATATCAACCTTGACCTAAAACGCTTTCTTGATAGTTGTGACAGAACCCACAGGCATAACACCAGACACTCTCTCCAGGTAAACTCCAGGTAAACACAAACATCTCTACGACATTCCCCGTGTCCGACTAAACCTTTACAAAAATTCAATGTATGTCAAAGGCCCTAAAATCTGGAATACCCTACCTGAGAACTCTAGAACTGCAGACACATTCATCACCTTCAAAACTACCATTAGAAAACATCTTATCTCCCTGATACACCCCGTCAACTAACTACACGAATACCACCTGGTGGTTCACACTTACACTCGCTCACTCATTTGACCATAAACAGAAATATTAATCTCAGTCTTAAAATAATGAATCCTGTGATACTCCAATACTGAAACTATATACTGTGCCAAAACAAAAGCATTCACATTGCTAAACTCATAAACTAGTATTTAGTCACTTAGCCATAATACCAACTTACCTCATAATTTGTAATATTTTACAATTAAGAATAAAACTAAGTATGACTTAAGAAATCGTAATGACACGATTGCAAATAAACCATACCCCCGGCCGGGATTGAACCCGCGGTCATAGAGTCTCAAAACTCCAGCCCGTCGCGCTAGCCACTAGACCAGCTAGCCACAATAAGATTCATCCAACTAGCCACGCTAGCTGGAGATTCGTCTGTAAAAACTTGCATTTGTGGTCACAGAGGTGCCTGTGCTAACTTTCCTATGGTGTAGAAATATACCTAGTTGGATGAATCTTATTGTGGCTAGCTGGTCTAGTGGCTAGCGCGACGGGCTGGAGTTTTGAGACTCTATGACCGCGGGTTCAATCCCGGCCGGGGGTATGGTTTATTTGCAATCGTGTCATTACGATTTCTTAAGTCATGTTTACGGCAGTGAAGGGACTTGAGCTAGAGTTCGTCACGGCCACGCTAGCTGGAGATTCGTCTGTAAAAACTTGCATTTGTGGTCACAGAGGTGCCTGTGCTAACTTTCCTATGGTGTAGAAATATACCTAGTTGGATGAATCTTATTGTGGCTAGCTGGTCTAGTGGCTAGCGCGACGGGCTGGAGTTTTGAGACTCTATGACCGCGGGTTCAATCCCGGCCGGGGGTATGGTTTAAAACTAAGTATGCCCGAAATGCCTAGCCATGCTAAGCGTTCTAGTGGTACACTCTGTAATCACAATTTTACTACATGTAAACCAAACAATAACCAAATTTCTGTAAACTCAGCATTGTAATCCTTATAGAGAATAAACTTTGAATTTGAATTTGAATTTGAATCCAACGTACGAGCCACAGCCCGGCTGGTCAGGTACCGACTTTAGGTGCTTGTCCAGTGCCAGCTTGAAGACTGCCAGGGGTCTAATGGTAATCCCCCTTATGTATGCTGGGAGGCAGTTGAACAGTCTCGGGTCCCTGACACTTATTGTATGGTCTCTTAACGTGCTAGTGACACCCCTGCTTTTCATTGGGGGGATGGTGCATCGTCTGCCAAGTCTTCTGCTTTCGTAGTGAGTGATTTTCGTGTGCAAGTTCGGTACTAGTCCCTCTAGGATTTTACAGGTGTATATAATCATGTATCTCTCCCGCCTGCGTTCCAGGGAATACAGGTTTAGGAGCCTCAAGCGCTCCCAGTAATTGAGGTGTTTTATCTCCGTTATGCATGCCGTGAAGGTTCTCTGTACATTTTCTAGGTCAGCAATTTCACCTGCCTTGAAAGGTGCTGTTAGTGTGCAGCAATATTCCAGCCTAGATAGAACAAGCGACCTGAAGAGTGTCATCATGGGCTTGGCATCCCTAGTTTTGAAGGTTCTCATTATCCATCCTGTCATTTTTCTAGCAGCTGCGATTGATACAATGTTATGGTCCTTGAAGGTGAGATCCTCCGACATGATCACTCCCAGGTCTTTGACGTTGGTTTTTCGCTCTATTTTGTGGCCGGAATTTGTTTTGTACTCTGATGAAGTTTTAATTTCCTCGTGTTTACCATATCTGAGTAATTGAAATTTCTCATCGTTGAACTTCATATTGTTTTCTGCAGCCCACTGAAAGATTTGGTTCATGTCCGCCTGGAGCCTTGAAGTGTCTGCAATGGAAGACACTGTCATGCAGATTCGGGTGTCATCTGCAAAGGAAGACACGGTGCTGTGGCTGACATCCTTGTCTATGTCGGATATGAGGATGAGGAACAAGATGGGAGCGAGTACTGTGCCTTGTGGAACAGAGCTTTTCACCGTAGCTGCCTCGGACTTTACTCTGTTGACGACTACTCTCTGTGTTCTGTTAGTGAGGAAATTACAGATCCATCGACCGACTTTTCCTGTTATTCCTTTAGCACGCATTTTGTGTGCTATTACGCCATGGTCACACTTGTCGAAGGCTTTTGCAAAGTCTGTATATATTACATCTGCATTCTTTTTGTCTAGTGCATCTAGGACCTTGTCGTAGTGATCCAATAGTTGAGACAGACAGGAGCGACCTGTTCTAAACCCATGTTGCCCTGGGTTGTGTAACTGATGTGTTTCTAGATGGGTGGTGATCTTGCTTCTTAGGACCCTTTCAAAGATTTTTATGATATGGGATGTTAGTGCTATCGGTCTGTAGTTCTTTGCTGTTGCTTTACTGCCCCCTTTGTGGAGTGGGGCTATGTCTGTTGTTTTTAGTAACTGTGGGACGACCCCCGTGTCCATGCTCCCTCTCCATAGGATGGAAAAGGCTCGTGATAGGGGCTTCTTGCAGTTCTTGATGAACACGGAGTTCCATGAGTCTGGCCCTGGGGCAGAGTGCATGGGCATGTCATTAATCGCCTGTTCGAAGTCATTTGGCGTCAGGATAACATCGGATAGGCTTGTGTTAACCAAATTCTATGGCTCTCTCATAAAAAATTCATTTTGATCTTCGACTCTCAGTCTGGTTAGCGGCTTGCTAAAAACTGAGTCATGTTGGGACTTGAGTAGCTCACTCATTTCCTTGCTGTCATCTGTGTAGGACCCATCTTGTTTAAGTAAGGGCCCAATACTGGACGTTGTTCTCGACTTTGATTTAGCATAGGAGAAGAAATACTTTGGGTTTCTTTCGATTTCCTTTATGACTTTTAGTTCTTCCCGCGATTCCTGACTCCTATAAGATTCCTTTAGCTTAAGTTCGATGCTTTCTATTTCTCTGACCAGTGTCTCCCTACGCATTTCAGATATATTGACCTCTTTTAGCCGCTCTGTTATTCTTTTCCGTCGCCTGTAAAAAGAGCGCCTGTCTCTTTCTATTTTACATCTACTTCTCATTTTTCTTAGAGGAATAAGCCTTGTGCATACATCGAGTGCCACCAAGTCAATCTGTTCTAGGCATAAGTTGGGGTCTGTGTTGCTTAGTATATCTTCCCAGCTTATATCGGTTAGGACTTGGTTTACTTGGTCCCACTTTATGTTTTTGTTATTGAAGTTGAATTTGGTGAATGCTCCCTCGTGACTAATCTCATTATGTCGGTCTGGGGCTCCACGCATACATGTCTGAGCCTCAATTATGTTGTGATCTGAGTATATTGTTTTTGATATGGTGACATTTCTTATCAGATCATCATTGTTAGTAAAGATGAGGTCTAGTGTATTCTCCAGTCTAGTAGGCTCTATTATTTGCTGGTTTAAATTGAATTTTGTGCAGAGATTTAAAAGCTCGTGTGAGTGTGAGTTTTCATCAGAGCTGCCTCCTGGTGTTATTACTGCAACAATATTATTTGCTATATTCCTCCATTTTAGGTGCCTTAAGTTGAAATCCCCCAGGAGCAAGATGTTGGGTGCAGGAGCTGGAAGATTTTCCAGACAGTGGTCAATTTTTAACAGTTGTTCCTGGAATTGCTGGGATGTTGCATCCGGAGGCTTGTAGACTACCACAATGACTAGGTTTTGGTTCTCGACCTTTACTGCTAAAACTTCCACTACATCATTTAAGGCATTAAGCAGTTCTGTGCAAACAAGTGACTCTGCAATGTAAAGGCCAACCCCCCCCCCTTTTGCCTGTTCACTCTGTCACATCTGTATAGGTTGTAACTTGGGATCCATATTTCGTTGTCCAAGTGATCCTTTATGTGGGTCTCAGTGAAAGCCGCGAACATTGCCTTTGCCTCTGCAAGCAGTCCACGGATGAAAGGTATTTTGTTGTTTGTTGCTGGCTTTAGACCCTGTATATTTGCAAAGAAGAATGTCATCGGACTGGTGGTATTGTTGGTACTGGGGGGGATTTTTTTTCCGGCATTAGTATCTGTATCTGTTGGTTTGGGGTGGAGGCCATCGACCGTGGTTCCACTCCAGGAATGACTGGATTTGGTGTACGATTTCTGCCATTTCCTGCCAGTTTTTTTTTCTTCCTGGCACGCATGGGCATGTCATTTATCGCCTGTTTGAAGTCATTTGGCGTCAGGATAACATCAGATAGGCTTGTGTTAACTAAATTCTGTGGCTCTCTCACAAAAAATTCATTTTGATCTTCGACTCTCAGTCTGGTTAGCGGCTTGCTGGAAACTGAGTCATGTTGGGACTTGAGTAGCTCACTCATTTCCTTACCTGAAGTTTACCTGGAGAGAGTTCCGGGGGCCAACGCCCCCGCGGCCCGGTCTGTGACCAGGCCTCCTGGTGGATCAGAGCCTGACCAACCAGGCTGTTACTGCTGGCTGCACACAATCCAACGTACGAGCCACAGCCCGGCTGGTCAGGTACCGACTTTAGGTGCTTGTCCAGTGCCAGCTTGAAGACTGTCAGAGGGCTATTGGTAATCCCCCTTATGTATGCTCGGAGGCAGTTGAACAGTCTTGGGCCCCTGATACTTATTGTATTGTCTCTTAACGTGCTAGTGACACCCCTGCTTTTCATTGGGGGGATGTTACATCGTCTGCCAAGACTTTTGCTTTCGTTGTGACTTGTGAGTGATTTTCGTGTGCAAGTTCGGTACTAGTCCCTCTAGGATTTTCCAGGTGTATATAATCATGTATCTCTCCCTCCTGCGTTCCAGGGAATACAGGTTCAGGAACTTCAAGCGCTCCCAGTAATTGA
Organism: Cherax quadricarinatus; assembly: GCF_038502225.1. Lineage (NCBI taxonomy): Eukaryota > Metazoa > Arthropoda > Malacostraca > Decapoda > Parastacidae > Cherax > Cherax quadricarinatus. Next base: position 8,942,386 of record NC_091376.1, read on the forward strand.
GGTGTTTTATCTCCGTTATGTGTGCTGCGAAGGTTCTCTGTACATTTTCTAGGTCAGCAATTTCACCTGCCTTGAAAGGTGCTGTTAGTGTGCAGCAATATTCCAGCCTAGATAGAACAAGCGACCTGAAGAGTGTCATCATGGGCTTGGCATCCCTAGTTTTGAAGGTTCTCATTATCCATCCTGTCATTTTTCTAGCAGCTGCGATTGATACAATGTTATGGTCCTTGAAGGTGAGCTCCTCCGACATCATCACTCCCAGGTCTTTGACGTTGGTTTTTCGCTCTATTTTGTGGCCGGAATTTGTTTTATACTCTGATGAAGTTTTAATTTCCTCGTGTTTACCATATCTGAGTAATTGAAATTTCTCATCGTTGAACTTCATATTGTTTTCTGCAGCCCATTGATAGATTTGGTTGATGTCCGCCTAGAGCCTTGCAGTGTCTGCAATGGAAGACACTGTCATGCAGATTCGGGTGTCATCTGCAAAGGAAGACACGGTGCTGTGGCTGACATCCTTGTCTATGCCAGATATGAGGATGAGAAACAAGATGGGAGCGAGTACTGTGTCTTGTGGAACAGAGCTTTTCACCGTAGCCGCCTCGGACTTTACTCTGTTGACTACTACTCTTTGTGTTCTGTTTGTGAGGAAATTATAAATCCATCTACCAACTTTTCCTGTTATTCCTTTAGTACGCATTTTGTGCGCTATTACGCCATGGTCACACTTGTCGAAGGCTTTTGCAAAGTCTGCATTCTTTTTGTCTTCTAGTGAATCTAGGATCTTGTCGTATTGATCCAATAGTTGAGACACACAGGAGCGACCTGCTCTAAACCCATGTTTCCCTGGGTTGTGTAATTGATGGGTTTCTAGATGGGTGGCGATCTTGTTTCTTAGGACCCTTTCAAAGATTTTTATGATATGAATGTCAGTGCTATCGGTCTGTAGTTCTTTGCTATTGCTTTACTGCCCCCTTTGTGGAGTGGGGCTATGTCTGTTGTTTTTAGTAACTGTGGGATGACCCCCGTGTCCATGCTCCCTCTCCATAGGATGGTAAAAGCTCGTGATAGAGGCTTCTTGCAGTTCTTGATGAACACGGAGTTCCACGAGTCTGGCCCTGGGGCAGAGTGCATGGGCACGTCATTTATCGCCTGTTCGAAGTCATTTGGTGTCAGGATAACATCAGATAGAATTGTCATCTGTGCTGTCATCTGTGTAGGACCCATCTTGTTTAAGTAGGGGCCCAATACTGGATGTTGTTCACTTAGAAATGTTCAAGAAATGGCAAAGTATTTTATCCACAGTGGTATATTACAGACCATTCTGGAGAAATACCCTGACTTTGCTAGCTGCAAATAATGCATTACCATGTGTGTGTGTGTGTGTGTGTGTGTGTGTGTGTGTGTGTGTGTGTGTGTGTGTGTGTGTGTGTGTGTGTGTGTGTGTGTGTGTGTGTGTGTGGGTGAGTGTGGGGGTGTACTCACCTAGTTGTACTCACCTAGTTGAGGTTGCGGGGGTCGAGTCCGAGCTCCTGGCCCCGCCTCTTCACTGATCGCTACTAGGTCACTCTCCCTGAGCCGTGAGCTTTATCATACCTCTGCTTAAAGCTATGTATGGATCCTGCCTCCACTACATCACTTCCCAAACTATTCCACTTACTGACTACTCTGTGGCTGAAGAAATACTTCCTAACATCCCTGTGATTCATCTGTGTCTTCAGCTTCCAACTGTGTCCCCTTGTTACTGTGTCCAATCTCTGGAACATCCTGTCTTTGTCCACCTTGTCAATTCCTCTCAGTATTTTGTATGTCGTTATCATGTCCCCCCTATCTCTCCTGTCCTCCAGTGTCGTCAGGTTGATTTCCCTTAACCTCTCCTCGTAGGACATACCTCTTAGCTCTGGGACTAGTCTTGTTGCAAACCTTTGCACATTCTCTAGTTTCTTTACGTGCTTGGCTAGGTGTGGGTTCCAAACTGGTGCCGCATACTCCAATATGGGCCTAACGTACACGGTGTACAGGGTCCTGAATGATTCCTTATTAAGATGTCGGAATGCTGTTCTGAGGTTTGCTAGGCGCCCATATGCTGCAGCAGTTATTTGGTTGATGTGCGCTTCAGGAGATGTGCCTGGTGTTATACTCACCCCAAGATCTTTTTCCTTGAGTGAGGTTTGTAGTCTCTGGCCCCCTAGACTGTACTCCGTCTGCGGTCTTCTTTGCCCTTCCCCAATCTTCATGACTTTGCACTTGGTGGGATTGAACTCCAGGAGCCAATTGCTGGACCAGGTCTGCAGCCTGTCCAGATCCCTTTGTAGTTCTGCCTGGTCTTCGATCGAGTGAATTCTTCTCATCAACTTCACGTCATCTGCAAACACGGACACCTCAGAGTCTATTCCTTCCGTCATGTCGTTCACAAATACCAGAAGCAGCACTGGTCCTAGGACTGACCCCTGTGGGACCCCGCTGGTCACAGGTGCCCACTCTGACACCTCGCCACGTACCATGACTCGCTGCTGTCTTCCTGACAAGTATTCCCTGATCCATTGTAGTGACTTCCCTGTTATCCCTGCTTGGTCCTCCAGTTTTTGCACCAATCTCTTGTGTGGAACTGTGTCAAACGCCTTCTTGCAGTCCAAGAAAATGCAATCCACCCACCCCTCTCTCTCTTGTCTTACTGCTGTCACCATGTCATAGAACTCCAGTAGGTTTGTGACACAGGATTTCCCGTCCCTGAAACCATGTTGGCTGCTGTTGATGAGATCGTTCCTTTCTAGGTGTTCCACCACTCTTCTCCTGATAATCTTCTCCATGATTTTGCATACTATACATGTCAGTGACACTGGTCTGTAGTTTAATGCTTCATGTCTGTCTCCTTTTTTAAAGATTGGGACTACATTTGCTGTCTTCCATGCCTCAGGCAATCTCCCTGTTTCGATAGATGTATTGAAAATTGTTGTTAGGGGTACACATAGCGCCTCTGCTCCCTCTCTCAATACCCATGGGGAGATGTTATCTGGCCCCATTGCCTTTGAGGTATCTAGCTCACTCAGAAGCCTCTTCACTTCTTCCTCGGTTGTGTGCACTGTGTCCAGCACATGGTGGTGTGCCCCACCTCTCCGTCTTTCTGGAGCCCCTTCTGTCTCCTCTGTGAACACTTCTTTGAATCTCTTGTTGAGTTCCTCACATACTTCACGGTCATTTCTTGTTGTCTCTCCTCCTTCCTTCCTTAGCCTGATTACCTGGTCCTTGACTGTTGTTTTCCTCCTGATGTGGCTGTACAACAGTTTCGGGTCAGATTTGGCTTTCGCTGCTATGTCATTTTCATATTGTCTTTGGGCCTCCCTTCTTATCTGTGCATATTCGTTTCTGGCTCTACAACTGCTCTCCTTATTCTCCTGGGTCCTTTGCCTTCTATATTTCTTCCATTCCCTAGCACACTTGGTTTTTGCCTCCCTGCACCTTTGGGTAAACCATGGGCTCATCCTAGCTTTTTCATTATTCCTTTTACCCTTGGGTACAAACCTCTCCTCAGCCTCCTTGCATTTTGTTGCTACATATTCCATCATCTCATTAACTGGCTTCCCTGCCAGTTCTCTGTCCCACTGAACCCTGTTCAGGAAGTTCCTCATTCCTATGTAGTCCCCTTTCTTGTAGTTTGGCTTCATTCGTCCTGGCCTTCCTGCTTCTCCCTCCACTTGTAGCTCTACTGTGTATTCGAAGCTTAAAACCACATGGTCACTGGCCCCAAGGGGTCTTTCATATGTGATGTCCTCGATATCTGCACTACTCAAGGTGAATACTAAGTCCAGCCTTGCTGGTTCATCCTCTCCTCTCTCTGTTGTAGTGTCCCTTACGTGTTGGCACATGAAGTTTTCCAGTACCACCTCCATCATCTTAGCCCTCCATGTATCTTGGCCCCCATGTGGGTCCAAGTTCTCCCAATCGATCTCCTTGTGGTTAAAGTCACCCATGATCAGGAGCTTTGCCCTGCATGCATGAGCTCTTCTGGCCACTCTAGCCAGTGTGTCAACCATCGCTCTATTGCTCTCGTCGTACTCTTGCCTTGGCCTCCTGCTGTTCTGTGGTGGGTTATACATCACTGCTATTACCACCTTGGGACCTCCAGAGTGAAGCGTTCCCACTATGTAATCACTTTCTTCTCCGCTGTCTCCTCTCTCCAGCTCTTCAAAATTCCAGCGATTTTTGATCAGCAATGCCACTCCTCCACCCCCCCTGTTCCCTCTGTCTTTCCTCAGGATTTGGTATCCCGTTGGAAAGATGGCATCTGTTATCATACCTGTAAGCTTGGTTTCTGTGAGAGCTATGATGTCCGGTGATGCTTCTTTGACTCTTTCATGCCACTCCTCCCACTTATTTGTTATTCCATCAGCGTTTGTGTACCATACCTTCAGTTTCCTTTCCAACACTGTGGTTTGGGGGGCCTGTGAGGGTGGGAGACCTGGTGTGTGTGTGTGGGTGTGTGGGTGTGTGTGTGTGTGTGTGGGTGTGTGTGTGTGGGTGTGTGTGTGTGGGTGTGTGGGTGTGGGTGGGTGTACTCACCTAATTGTACTCACCTAATTGTGGTTGCAGGGGTCGAGACTCAGCTCCTGGCCCCGCCTCTTCACTGATCGCTACTAGGTCCTCTCCCTCTCTGCTTCCTGAGCTTTGTCATGCCTCTTCTTAAAACTATGTATGGTTCCTGCCTCCACTACTTCACTTGCTAGGCTATTCCACTTCCTGACGACTCTATGACTGAAGAAATACTTCCTAACGTTCCTGTGACTCGTCTGAGTCTTCAGCTTCCAGTTGTGACCCCTTGTTTCTGTGTCCCCTCTCTGGAACATCCTATCTCTGTCCACCTTGTCTATTCCCCGCAGTATCTTATATGTCGTTGTCATGTCTCCCCTGACCCTTCTGTCCTCCAGTGTCGTCAGTCCGATTTCCATCAACCTTTCCTCGTACGACATTTCCCTGAGCTCTGGGACTAGCCTTGTTGCAAACCTTTGTACTTTCTCTAACTTCTTGACGTGCTTGACCAGGTGTGGGTTGCAGACTGGTGCTACATACTCCAGTATGGGCCTAACATACACAGTGTATAATGTCTTGAACGATTCCTTATTAAGGTATTGGAACGCTATTCTCAGGTTTGCCAGGCGCCCGTAAGCTGCAGCAGTTATTTGTTTGATGTGTGCCTCCGGTGACCTGCTCGGTGTTATGGTCACCCCAAGATCTTTCTCCCTGAGTGAAGTCTGTAGTCTTTGTCCACCTAGCCTTTACTCTGTCTGCGGTCTTCTTTGCCCCTCCCCAATCTTTATGACTTTGCATTTGGCAGGATTGAATTCGAGAAGCCAGTTTTTGGACCACATGTCCAGCCTGTCCAGGTCTCTTTGCAGTCCTGCCTCATCCTCATCCGATTTAATTCTTCTCATCAACTTCACATCATCTGCGAATAGAGACACTTCAGAGTCTATTCCTTCCATCATGTCGTTCGCATACATCAAAAATAGCACTGGACCTAGAACTGATCCCTGTGGGACCCCGCTCGTCACAGGCGCCCACTGTGATACCTCTTCACGTACCATGACTCGTTGCTGCCTCCCTGTCAGGTATTCCCTGATCCATTGCAGTGCCCTCCCTTTTACGTGCGCCTCATCCTCCAACTTCTGCACTAATCTCTTGTGGGGAACTGTGTCAAAGGCCTTCCTGCAGTCTAGGAAACGCAATCAACGCACCCCTCTCTCTCGTGTCTTACTTCTGTTACCTTGTCATAAAACTCCAGGAGGCTTGTGACACAGGATTTGCCTTCCATGAACCCATGCTGGTTTTCATTTATAATCTTGTTCTGTTCCAGGTGTTCCACCACTCTCCTCCTGATAATCTTCTCCATGACTTTGCACACAATACATGTCAGAGACACAGGTCTGTAGTTTAGTGCCTCATTTCTGTTTCCTTTCTTAAATATGGGGACTACATTTGCTGTCTTCCATTTCTCAGGTAGTTGCCCAGTTTCAAGGGATGTGTTGAAGATTGTGGTTAGGGGCACACACAGCATCTCTGCTCCTTCTCTTAGGACCCATGGGGAGATGTTGTCTGGTCCCATCACCTTTGAGGTATCAAGGTCACTTAGCAGCTTCTGCACCTCCTCCTAAGTTGTTCGTATGTCCTCCAACACTTGTTGGTATATTCCCTTTTGATGTTCCCTCGTGTGCTGTCTTCCCACAGCCCTTCCTGTCTCTACTATAAAAACTTCCTTAAATCTCCTGTTTAGCTCCTCACATACCTCCTGATCATTTCTTGTGAGTTCTCCACCTTCTGTCCTCAATCTGATCACCTGGTCTTTGACTGTTGTCTTCCTCCTGATGTGGCTATACAACAGTTTCGGGTCAGTCTTGATTTTCGATGCTATGTCATTTTCATACTGTCGCTGGGCCTCCCTCCTTACCTGTGCATACTCGTTCCTGGCTCTGCGACTGATCTCCCTATTTTCGTGTGTTCTCTGCCTTCTGTACTTTTTCCATTCTCTATTGCACTCTGTTTTTGCCTCCTTACACCGTCGGGTAAACCAAGGGCTCGTTCTGGTCTTCCCATTGTTTCTGTTGCCCTTGGGAATAAACCTTTCCACTGCCTCCTTGCATTTTGTTGTTACATATTCCATCATTTCGTTTACTGGCTTTCCTGCCAGTTCTCTGTCCCACGGAACCTCCTGCAGGAAGTTCCTCAACCCTATGTAGTCCCCTCTTTTATAGTCAGGCTTTTCCCATTCAACTCCTGTTACTCTCTCCACTTGCAACTCTACTATGTATTCAAAGCACAGAACCACGTGTATGTGTGTGCATGTGTGGGTGTGCGTGCTTGTGTGTATGCATATATTTATACGCTCGTGTGCATATGTCTGTGCGTGCGCCCTCGTGTGTGTATGTGTGTACGCGCGCGCTAGTGTGGGTGTATGACCCACTTAATATTTGCATTTATAACTCATTACAATTGTGACCAGGTGTGGACGTGTCAGTGGCTCATTACTTTGTAATTTGTTCATGACTGTAACCATGTGTAGGAGTGAAGCTGATTCATTACCTTTGTAACTTGCCATGATTGTGACCAGATCTACCTGGAGTTCATTACCTTTGTAACTAATTCAGCTATGATAACATTGGGGTCCAGTCCCTGGACCCATTATGTACCTTTGTAATCTTTTGACTACCGCCCACAGGATGGGTATGGGGTGTATAATAAAGGTATTAAACAACTTTGATTTGGCATAGGAAAAAAAATACTTTGGGTTTCTTTCGATTTCATTTATGGCTTTTAGTTCTTCCCGCGATTCCTGACTCCTATAAGATTCCTTTAGCTTAAGTTCGATGTTTGCTATTTCTCTGACCAGTGACTCCCTACGCATTTCAGATATATTGGCCTCTTTTAGCCGCTCTGTTATTCTTTTTTCTCGCCTGTAAAGGGAGCGCCTGTCTCTTTCTATTTTACATCTACTCCTCCTTTTTCTTAAAGGAATAAGCCTTGAGCATACATCGAGTGCCACCGAGTTAATCTGTTCTAGGCATAAGTTGGGGTCTGTGTTGCTTAGTATATCTTCCCAGCTTATATCGGTTAGGACTTGGTTTACTTGGTCCCACTTTATGTTTTTGTTATTGAAGTTGAATTTGGTGAATGCTCCCTCGTGACTAATCTCATTATGTCAGTCTGGGGCTCCGCGCATACATGACTGAACCTCAATTATGTTGTGATCTGAGTATATTGTTTTTGATATGGTGACATTTCGTATTAGATCATCATTGTTAGTGAAGATGAGGTCTAGTGTATTCTCCAGTCTAGTAGGCTCTATTATTTGCTGGTTTAAGTTGAATTTTGTGCAGAGATTTAAAAGCTCGTGTGCGTGTGAGTTTTCGTCAGAGCTGCCTCCTGGTGTTATCACTGCAACAACATTATTTGCTATATCCCTCCATTTTAGGTGCCTTAAGTTGAAATCCCCCAGGAGCAAGTTGTTGGGGGCAGGAGCTGGCAGATTTTCCAGACAGTGGTCAATTTTTAATAGCTGTTCCTGGAATTGCTGAGACGTTGCATCCGAAGGCTTGTAGACTACCACAATGACTAGGTTTTGGTTCTCGATCTTTACTGCTAAAACTTCCACTACATCATTTGAGGCATTAAGCAGTTCTGTGCAAACAAGTGACTCTGCGATATACAGCACCATAGACATGTGGCTCCTCCTGCATGATAGAATGATGATAGATGGACTGACTTGTGTCAATTTCCCTGAGTCTTAAGTCAATAAAATTCAGTTGAAGTTCTTTTCGTATTATTGTTCTCAAACTGCTAACTGACAAGTCAAGATTGTAATCTACTCCGTCTTGGAAAGCATACAGCTTAGCCATTTTATCAGTTCTATCATGCATCTGAAGACCAATGTGAGATGGAATCCACAGCATGTGCACTCTGACTCCACTGTCCACACTCTTACCATACCTACGTCTGGCTTCTGACACAAGTATGCCATAATTTATACTTAATGAGTTGAGAGCATTTATGGATGACAGATAATCACTTACAATTAAAATGTCAATCTTAGATAAATGGATGCATTTCAGTGCAAGGAGTATGGCAAACGGTCCTGTTTGAAGGGTAGAGGCCCAGTTATTGATGAGTGCTCCAATTTCTTAAAGAGAACCATCACTCTGTACGACAACAGCAGCACTACCAGCTGCACCAGTGGACTGGTGAACAGAACCATCAACGTAAATAATTTGTGAGAGAGTGTGCTGTGTGACTAAGTTATCAGTACAGCTTAAGGCATCATGTTTGGCTTCAAGGCGAAGCTTTGGTTGTGATTTAAGAAGTAGTTTGTGGGGAAATGGAGGAATGGCAGTTTGGAATGGGGTAATATCCCATGGAGCGGAGAAGTGCCGCTGTTGCCTTACTTGACATAAATCATGCATCTGATTCATGCGGAGGTCGGTTCAGGTTTTTTCGATCCATACACAAATAACCCAAACATAGAAGACGACGTGTGACTGTAAATGGTCCAAGTCGGACCGAAACGTCGTCGCAAGTTCCTCTCTTCTATGTGCGGGTTATTTGTGTATCGTTCCGGTCATGGTTTTGTGCCTTTTTTGTTATTTTCGATCCATCTGGAGGGATGTTCACCAGTGCTGAGGAAAGTTTGGAGGGCTTCTGTGCAGGGGTTTGAATGGGCTTGCCTGAGCATATTAACCCCAATTAGGATATTTCTTTCAGTAACACGATTTCTGATGCTTGAAATATCAAGTTCTTTTTGCTTATTTAAAATTTTGGCAGTACGAGGGCATCCTAAAAAGATCTTCATTGCCTCGTTCTGCAGTTATTCCAGCCCTTCAAGCTTCCAGTCAAACAAGAGCAAGTAGTGGCGCCGCATAATCAACCAATGATCTAATATAAGCAAGATACATCATTTTCACAATTTTAGCATTAGCACCATACCTGGGGTGAAACCCTGTCACAGTCCTACCTGACATCAATGACATTCTGCTATACAGAAAGCCACTTGTTATGCAAAGTATTTCGGGCAAATTAAGTCAGTTTTGTCGCAGGATGCGACCAACACCAGTCGACTAACACCCGGGTACCCATTTTATTAATGGGTGATCAGGGACAGCAGGTGTCTTTATGGAAATACGTCCCTAATGTTTCCAGCCGTACCGGAGATTCGAACTCCGGACCTCAGTGTGTGAGTGGGTTTCACACTTTCCCCTACGAAAGTAATAATAGGGGAATTATTATTATTAAAATGGTGAGCGCTAAACCCATAGGTATTATACAGCACCTGTTGGGACAGGGGGGCGGAAGCAATTCAGGCTTAACTGAGGGAACTAGAGCACAAATCCAATTCCCTAGATAAAGAGCCCCCACCAGCATCAAGGAACCTGTTAGGTAAAAGGACACAAGTGCATCTTATGTGATATTTTACTGCGGCAACGTTTCGCTCTCCAGGAGCTTTGTCAAGCTGTAACGGCTTGACAAAGCTCATGGAGTTGTATTTGTGTCCTTTTACCTAACATATTGTCGGTAATTCTACCAACATTATTAGTCACGGAATCTCCTATGAGGGAAATAATAAGGACCACAAAGGAAATAAGCCACTTTGTCTGGCATTTTTTTGGGGTTATCCTGGGTAACCTACACATATGCTGCTATGTATGGCAATTTATGTAACTACGTGTATTTATGTGCACCTGTACCTGAATAAACTTACTCAGAAAGAGTTAATGGGCACGTAAGTTACCCTGTCTTCTAATAACATGTTCATTTTTCCACTATAATCCCCTCAAGGGAGGTTCCTTGATGCTGGTGAGGGGCTCTTGATCTAGGGAATTGCATCTGTGCTCCAGTTCCCTGAATTAAGCCTGAATACCTTCCATTCCACCCCCTTACAGGCGCTGCATAATCATACGGGTTTAACGTGACGGGCTAACGCGACGGGCTGGAGTTTTGAGACTCTATGACCGCGGGTTCAATCCCGGCCGGGGGTATGGTTTACGGGTTTAACGCTTCCCCATGATAATAATAATTCCACTAAAATCTATCTCGTCCATAATTACTATCGCATTTGCTTTATCTGTTTCGTAAGGTGAAGTCTAGAATCTTTCCTTAATTCATGGTATAACTTAACAAATATTTGAGGACAATTGTGTTGCAGGTCAGAACAAAGCTCAGACCTCTGTAACACAGTTGTCCTCTGCAAAGATTTGAGGACAATTGTGTTGCAGAGGTCAAAGCAAGGTTCAGACCTTTGCAACACAATTATCCTCTGCAAAGATCTGTTAAGTTATACCATGAATTAAGGAAAGATCCTGGATTTCACCTTACGAAACAAAGTAAATGCGATAGTAATTATGGACAAGGTAGATTATAGTGGAAAAATTAACATGTTATTAGAAGTTTAGTTTAATATGTTTATTATGCGCGGACAAGCACCTAAAGTCGGTACCTGACCAGCCGGGCTGTGGCTCGTACACTGGATTGCGTGCAGCCAGCAGCAATAGCCTGGTTGATCAGGCCCTGATCCATCATGAGGCCTGGTGACAGACCGGGCCGTGAGGGCATTGACCCCTGGAACTCTCTCTCCAGGTAAACTCCAGGTATGCACCCCATACCCATCCTGTGGGAAGTAGTCAAAAGAAAAGAGGTACATAGTGGGTCCAGGGACTGGGCCCCAAAGTTTTGATAGCTGAGCAAGTTACAAAGGTAATGAAGTCCAGGTAGATCTGGTCACAATCATGACAAGTTACAAAGGTATTTACATATTACAGAGGTACATAATGGGTCCAGTGACTGGGCCCCCAAAGTTTTGATAGCTGAACTAGGCACAAAGGTAATGAACTCACAAGTTACAAAGGCAATGAATCCTGTAAGTATAGTTACTTACAGGATTCATTACCTTTGTAACCTGTGAGTTCATTACCTTTGTTATTAGAATTATTATTATTATAATCAAGGGGGAAGCGCTAAACCCGGAGGATTATACAGCGCCTGGGGGGGGGGGATGTGGAAGGCATTCAGGCTTAATTCGGGGAATTGAAGAGCAGATCCAATTTCCTAAATCAAGAGCCCCTCACCAACATCAAGGAATCTTCCTTGAGGGGCTTGTTATTAGAAGACAGGGGTCTGTATGTGGTAGTTAAATGTGGCGGGTGAGGTGAGGAAGGTGCGCGGGTGCCTCAAGCAGCCGACGTCGCCAGTATGTCAATAATCTGGTGGTGGGACACTGAAAAACGTACAATTCCTTCTCTTATTTTATGTATTGACTGCAATAAAGAGTCGGCGAGTGCATGGAGTGTTGAACCACACCATCATAAGCTCACAGGTTACTGGTAGGTTATCATAATTGGCTTGTTATTAGCCTGTGGGCTTTAATAAAGGTGACATGAGAAAGTCCAAGACCTTGTTGACATCATTAGTGTTAACACTTGTTGGGACTCAGGACAGAGGCTCTTGATCCAGGGAACTGGGACTATGTATCCACTTTCTAGAAACAAATATAATTGCCTCCTATTCCTCAAATTCTGTATGGCTCCTACGGATTTAGGTACAGGTGCACAGATATATTTACCATACATAGCAACATATGTGTAAATTACCTCTGATAACCCCCCAAAAATTCAGTTACTTAATTCCATTGGGGTCCTTGTACGGGCACTTCATCCAGTGATCCTTGTGGGTTTAGTGCTTAGTTATAATTGTAATAATTCATCCAGTGACCTAGAATTACCATCCACTACCTTGGATGAACACACTATTAGTTAGGTGATGAAGTTGGTGAAGAGCTCTTGATCCACAGAATTGGTGCTAAATCAGATTTAATCTTATTGATTCTCATTCCTCAAGGTGCTGTATGACTCCTACATGTTTAGCACTCCCATGTAATAAATACAAATTTCACATGATTAAGGTGGCTACTGTGAAAAGCTGTTCCACAAGGCACAGTACTTTCTCCCATACTGGTCCTCATATCTGACATAGACAGGGATGTAAGCCACAGCATCATGTCTTCCTTTGCAGATGACACTTGAATTTACATGACAGTATCCTCCATTGAAGACACTGCAAGACTCCAGGTAGACATCAACCAGATCTTAAAATGGGCCGCAGAAAACAATATGAAGTTCAACGATGAGAAATTTCAACTACGTACTCCGATATGGAAAACGTGAGAAAATTAAAACTATATCAGAGTATAAAACAAATTCCAACCACAGTAGAGCGAGAAACTAATGTAAAAGACCTGGGAGTAGTAATGTCAGAGGATATCACTTTCAAAGACCACAACATCGTATCAGTCGGATCTGCAAGAAAAATGACAGGATGGATAATGAAAACCTTCAAAACTAGGGATGCCAAGCCCATGATGACACTCTTCAAGTCACTTGTTCTATCTGAGCTGGAATATTGCTGCACACAAACAGTACCTTTCAAGGCAGATGAAATTGCTGACCTAGAAAATGTACAGAGAACATTCACAGCACACACAACTGCGATAAAACACCTCAGTTACTGGAAACGCTTGAAGTTCCTCAACCTGTACCCTCTAGAACACAGGCGGGAGAGATACATGATTATATACACTTGGAAAATCCTAGAGGGATTAGTACTAAACTTGCACAAGAAAATTACTCCCTATGAAAGCAAAAGACTCAGCAAACGATGCAACATTTCCCCAATGAAAAGCAAGAGGGCCACTAATACGATAAGAGACAACACAATAAGTGTCAGGGGCCCAAGACTGTTCAACTGCCTCCCAGCATACATACGGGGGATTACCAATAGACCCTTGGCTGTCTTCAAGAAGGCACTGGACAGACACCTAAAGTCAGTACCTGACCAGCCGGGCTGTTGTTTGTGCATTGGGTTGCGTGCGGCCAACAGTAACAGCCTGGTTAATCAGGCCCTGATCCACCATAAGGACTGGGCTGCAGGGGCATTGACCCCTGAAACCCTCCAGATATTGTTAAAAAAATTATTAAAATTTATTTTGTACATTTTAAAAAGACCCTCATCATGCAGACCACTTTAGGTAGTGATTATATACTGGATTACCTTCCATTATCCAAGTACTGTATGACCCTTATGGGTTTATCACTTCCCCTTTATTAAAATAAAAGTGTATGACATCGATGGGTTTAGCACATCCCATAATAATAATAATGGGAACACTGCTTTTCATCGAATCAGTGAAGTTAAGCAACATTGAGCTGGATTAATATTTGGATGGGTGTCTGTTTGGGAACACTAAATGATGCTACCTGGTTGGCAAAGCTCTCGCCTCACACAGTGAGGGTCCGTGGTTTGATTCTCAGCAATTGTGGAAACACTGGGCATGTTTCCATACACTTGTTGTCCATGTTCACCCATTAGTAAAATGGATACCTGGGTGTTTTAATTGAGTGGTGTGGGTTGTATCCTGGGGCAAAAATTGATCTAATATGCATGAAATGCTCTGCATAAGGGGATTTCTATATGGTAGAATGTCATTGATGTCAGCTAAGCCTGTATGCCTTGTACATATACGTACTTGTAGAAATTAAGATATTATTATTGTTACCTGGAGAATGTTCCAAGGTTCAATGCCCTTGCAGTCTGGTCTCAGACCAGGCCTACTGGTGGATAGCCTGATGCTAACTGCATGCAGTCCAAAATAAGCACCACAGCTTATCAGGAACTGACTTGAGAAACTTATCCGGTTCTTTCTTGAAGACAACCAGTTATCTGTTGGTAATCCCTTTCATACTTAAGTTTTTCCTTAGTGTACTCATTGCACCCCTGATTTTCAGTGAGGATAGTTTTTATAGCTAACATACACTATAACATAGACTATAAATGGTTGTCTTAGGTTATTAACTTTCAGGATTAATAATCCATTGTAAAATTATGTTGAAAGGTATTGACTGCCTAAACAAAAATTTTATTTTCTTCAGCCAAGAATGATTTTACAAAGAGAAGTACAGTATAATTCATTAATTTTTAAGGACACTTAATTGTGAGTACACATATATACCTTGTAGTATATTATGTAAATTTAATCTATGATAACTCGTTAAAGTAAAAGTTAGGTTGTTACCATATTTAGAAGTTTTATATATATGGAGGTACAACAGTATATAGTTTATACATTTGATGATTAGCAATTAGAATTGAAAATGATAATATTGCAAATACAGTGGACCCCCGGTTAACGATATTTTTTCACTCCAGAAGTATGTTCAGGTGCCAGTACTGACCGAATTTGTTCCCATAAGGAATATTGTGAAGTAGATTAGTCCATTTCAGACCCCCAAACATACACGTACAAACGCACTTACATAAATACACTTACATAATTGGTCGCATTTGGAGGTGATCGTTATGCGGGGGTCCACTGTACATTACTCTTCAGGGATGGTATTTGATGCTGGTGAAGTTCTCTTGATCTAAGGAACTACACTTACCTTTCCTTTCCTTAGATCAAGCTTGAATTCCTTTCATTCCCCACATGTTATATGACCCTTATGGGTTTGGTGCTTCTTCCTGATTAACAAGAAATGCACATAGTTATTATAGATACATATATAAAAATAAATTTTATAAGGTATCCCTAATAACTCTAATATTACTCAAAGATTTTTCAGTGTAAATGAATGGTAACAATGAGAAGCATAAACATATTCAGTGTGAATATTCAGTACATGTATACTTCAGCTTTAGGTAAATGAGTTTAGGTGTGGGAACATAAGACTTCGATTTAGCAGAACCAGAAATTAGTTCAGTATTGCTTTGATTTATGGTAATTTATGTTGAAATCATCTTACAAATGTCCTGAATGTAAAGAATAGGTTTTCTTCCATCAAGTTTCCTATACATGTATAATCAAGAAGACTTTAAATTTTTAATGAACATATATACAGTATAAATATACTTTTTTATAATGTGATAAAAGTTTGCAGATTACACTGACTCAGATGCATCTCTCAATATTCCATTGCATAACTATGGGCATTTTCATTTATGATGATGAAATGATGATAATATATATGACGATCTTTTGAGTTATGATGTTTTTCTAGAAGATGTATCATATCTCAAAACTGTCGTAATTCAAACCACAAAGTACTACGTGGTTTTACGATGATTTATTCCAAGACCTCTGAATTGCAACTTTTACTCTACCTTATTGTACCATTTCTATGATAATTTCTGTTCCTTTTTTCACTAGCTTAGATTCATCAACCATTTTAATATTCTTTAGAATTTCTCTTTGCTTAACAGTAGTAGAGAATGTCAGTTGTGGAAAGCCATACTTGCTTACCGGTGCACAGATTCTATTTCCATCATGTTTTCTCTCAGTTTCTTACTTGATCTTCAGAGAAATTGCCTCTCTACTTTACACTATAAGGGTCATGATGACTTGGTAACACAGAAGGTGGAATAATTAAATCACAAATGGAGCTATGATGGGTAAATAATCCAGAGTTGGTGTGGACAATACATATGGTAGCTTCCAACTAAAGAGGAAACTCTGAAACTATACTATAAATTCTGCTATTTGCTGAGATGCTACCATAGTGACATTCACTCTCATTGCCTCCCCCACACATTCTTATTAATACAGTACTCCTGTTGGCTCAGACACTGCCAAAGAGGCAAGCTACTACACTGCTGGTTGGCTGAGGCCCACCCATATGCACCAACCATTGTACACACATTGTATCTCAAATTTTTCATTGGGACTCAAGTCCATCATATCTCAAGGGACTACTGTACTGTGGGAAGTACAGTGCCTGCACTCCCAAGGACGAGTGGAGATTCGTTACAGTTTTTGAACTGTAGTATCGGCATGCTTCTGGTAAGACAGTGATGGAGTGAGTGATGACGAAAATGTTTCTTCTTTTTCAAGTCGCAGTGCCTCGATGGGAGATGGCCAGCGTGTAAAAAAAAAATCATGGAAAATATATTTAACACAGTTAAATTAGGTTGCTATTAATGGGACTATCAAATTACCCAAAATTATCACAAAATATATCCAGAAAACTAAGCACACTCCAAAACTAAGAAATGATAACAGTAATATCAACAATAGGAATATAAAACAATATTGCTAAATACAAAAAAATATATTTGTAAGTACTGAATTGTGGTACTAATTATCTCGTGCTTTACCCAAGTTGTAAACAAATGGTTACAGGCTTGGAAGTGATACAAGACCCTGTATCCTCGAATATGCTCTTGTCACACAAATAGGACAGATACAGGAGGGCCTCACTTCACAACATTTTACTAATGCAGCAGTTTTCAATTACAGTGGACCCCCGCCTTACGATATTAATCCATTCCTGAGAGCTCATCGTAAGCCAAAATTATCGTTAGCCGAATTAATTTTCCCCATAAGAAATAATGGAAATCAAATTAATCTGTTCCTGACACCCCAAAGTATGAAAAAAACAAATTTTTTTACCACATGAAATATTAACCCTTTCAGGGTCCAAGGCCAAAATTTGAAGTGGTGCCCCACTGTCCAAGAATTTAAAAAAAAAAAAATTGTTATTTTTTCTTATGAAATGGTAGAGAATCTTTTTGTGAAGGTAATAAAACAAAAAGTACGAAAATTGATGGAAAATTGACGAAATTATGCTCTCGTGAATTTTGATGTCAGCGATATTTACGAATCGGCGATTTTGCCGACTTTGACTCCCATTTTAGGCCAATTACATTATTCCAGTCGACCAAATTCTTAGCTATTTCACTAGTATTACTTCTATTCTATCGATTGAGCACAATAAATCGCCAAGTCAACCATTTCAACTACAAAATAAAGTGACCGGAAATTGGTAATTTGGCCAATTTAACACAAAGTTCAAAATATTCCAATTTCAAAATAGGGTCCAGAATAAACAATGTAGGTATTCCTGGCACTAAACTAACATTTCCTCTGTTCATTAGTTATGTTTTGAGGCTTTACAAATAAATTCCATTTTGAATTTTTATTCACATAATGAATTTTTATTCACACCAAAAAATAGAAGATTTACTGTTATGCATTATTGTAATAATTGTATAAATATCATCACCACATTTGTGAATGTATATTAGACCCACCAGCTGGCGTGTATAAGATGTGTGAGGTCGTTTGTTTACTCTTGAACATCGGCAAAAATTTAACATTTCCGCCACTTTGAGCTCAGTTTCAAGCCATTTCCAGTGCAAACACCAATCAAAATTATCTCTATTTCTGTGATATGTCTTCCATTCTATCAAATGAGACCAAGAAATCACAAATACAACTATAAAAAACATACGAAAAAACACTGCAAAGTCGCTGTTTTAATCGAAAATCACGGTCTCAGTTTTTTTTCTCTCATTATACACAGTGTGATGCAGGATTTGTTTTATGTGGTGCACACATACCACATAGATGTATTCTCTCATATCTAGGCCCAAATTTACCACTCACAGTTTATCAGAGTGAGCTGAGCTCATGACGTAGATCTACGGTTTGGACCCTGAACGTAAAGCCGTAGATCTACGGGACGGACCCTGAAAGGGTTAATTTTAATACACACAAACTGAAGAAGACATGCACAATTACTACTTTACTAAGAATAGAATACATGACACTTACCTTTATTGAAGATCTGGTGATGATTGATGGGATGGGAGGAGGGGAGAGTGTGGAAGTTATTGTTTAGAAGGGGAATCCCCTTCCATTAGGACTTGAGGTAGCAAGTCCTTTTCCGGGGTTACTTCCCTTCTTCTTTTAATGCCAGTAGGACCAGCTTGAGAGTCACTGGACCTCTGTCGCACAACAGATCTGTCCATAGCGCTCTGTACCTCCTGTTCCTTTAAGACTTTTCTTAAATGGGCCATAACATTGTCATTGTACAGGTTGCCAACACGGCTTGCAGTAGCTGTGTCAGGGTGCTTTTCATCCATAAAGGTTTGCAGTTCAACCCACTTTGCACACATTTCCTTAATCTCTTTTTTCAATTCCATACCAATTCTCGCCTTTTTTACCACAGGGATGGCACTAGAAGCTTTCTTGGGGTCCATGGTGACTTATTTTGCAGTTACAAGCACTAAAAACACTGGGATAATGTGAAATGTACCCAATGTATGCATAGATGTGACCGTACTGGCTGGCTTGTAAACACTGGTGCTGAGGCCACACGTGGAATGCGTCCCGGACGAATCACGTAAGGCGAGTTTTTTATCGTGAGGCGAGGCAAAATTTTTGCGTTCAAATGCTTCGTATGGCGGATTTAACATAATGCAATGCGTTTGTAAGGCGGGGGTCCACTGTATACCCATTCTTCATTTATTCAGACTTCCTACAATAAGTACATGTATAGTCACCACTCACTATAAGCTAAGGATGAAAATATTTTGAGGTAAATAATGTGTGTACTGTATATGCATTTTTAAGGCCTATCTCTATTGCTCACTGAATATATAAGAGTGTAAACATGTTATCAGGCTTTTATATGCATTTGAAAGTGAAAAGAGGCTATACAGTGGTACCCTGAGTTTTCACCATAATTCGTCCTAGAAGGCTGTTCGGGTGCTGTTACCGAACGAATTTGTTCCCATAAGGAATAATGTAAATTAGATTAGTCCATTTCAGACCCCCAAAAATACGCTTACAATAATACACTTACAATAATACACTTACATAACTGTTCAAGTTGGGAGCTGTACGAAATTCGGGGTACCACTGTATTTCACTTTACAGTGATTTTCGCTTTCCAGCAGTAGCTCGGAACCTAATCTGGTGTATAAGCGGGGCCCTCCTGTAGTAATTTTTGACAAATGAAGTACAACAACAGATTAGAAAAATTACATAATGGATTTGGAAACATATGAACATATCAGTCACAGTCCCCTAGGTAAGAAGATATAAGAACATAAGAAAGAAGGAACACTGCAACAGGCCTACTGGCCTATGCAAGGCAGGTCCAATTCTCACACTGGCTTAAGCCAATGCCTTGACCTAGTGAGGTCAGACACGTCACTTAAGGGAGGAGCACGGCATCCGACCTAGTAGCACAAGCTAGTCAGGTCCAACTCACACCTACCCACACTCACTCATGTATTTATCCAACCTATTTTTAAAACTACAAAAGGTCTTAGCTTCTATGACGGTACTCGGGAGTTTGTTCCACTCATCCACAACTCTATTGCCAAACCAGTGCTTTGCTACATCCTTCCTGAATCTGAATTTTTCCAATTTAAAACCATTGCTGCGAATCCTGTCTGTTAGATATTTTTAGCACACTATTTATATCCCCTTTGTTAATTCCTGTTTTCCATTTATACACCTCAGTCATATCCCCCCTAATTCTACGCCTTTCTAGAGAGTGAAACATTTTAAAAATTAATAAATTTTTAGGGAAATGTGTATGGTTAACGGAAAACACATAAAGATGGATGACCATTACGTTCAAATACGTACATATAAGTATAGTAGGATGCAGAATAAGGCTGCAGAATGGGAGGAGAGTGATTTCTTGTATGAAAACAACTAATTTTACCTCTTCCCTAGTATATCTCCTTTTATTACAACTACATACTTTTACAAAGTTAAGACACTTACCTGTTTTTAATTTTTAAGTATAAATAATAATTATCACAAGAACCCCAATGGAAATAAGTCACTTTGTCTGACTCCGTTGGATTATCCTAGGTTCTCTACACATATGCTGCTATGTATGATGTATGATAATCTATGTAACTGTATTTATGTAAACCTGAATAAACTTACTTCAACACGGGGGTTATGTTCCTGAAAAATGGAGTTTTAACTGAGATTGCAGTAACCGGACTTAACCCTTTGGGGGTCGACAGGTCCTCTCAGAGACTTGTTCTCAGGGTCGGCCAAATTTAAAAAAAAAAAAAAATTATTTTTTTCTTATGAAAAGATAGATAATCTTTTCATGATCATAATGACACCAAAAGTATGAAATTTGATGGAAAACTTACGGAATTATGCTCTCGCGAAGTTAGCAGTCTCGACGATGTTTACGCATCAGCAATTTTGCCCACTTTGAGCCCTATTTTCGGCCAATTCCAGTGTACTAGTTGACAAAAATCCTAACTATTTCGCTAGAACTCCATTTTTTCTATCGAATGAGTACAAGAAGCCACCCATTTGCCGATTTCAACTATCCAATAAAGTGGTCAGAATTTAGCAAAATTACCAATTTCACACAAATTTCAAAAGATGCCAATTTCCGAATAGGGTCCAGAATAAACAAGAAAGACATTCCTGGCACTAAAATCACAAGTTCTCTGTTCGTTAGTCATATCCCCAGGCCCCTCTTATATTTCTTTGGCTTTCCACTTTGAATTTTTATTCTTACAAAAAAAAATAAGATTTACTGTTATGCAGACTATTGCATTAGTGTAGAAATGGTATAAATAATATCAGCGCACTTGTGAAAGAATATTAGACTCACCAGTTGATGTGTATTGGACGCTTGGCATGATTTTTTTACTTTTGAACTTTGGTAAAAATCGAACATTTCTGCTACTTTGAGCTCAGTTTCAAGGTACTTTTCATTGTAAAACCAGTCAAAATCATCTCAATTTCTTTAATATGTCTTCCATTCTATAAAATGAGACCAAGAAAACTAGAATACAATAATAAATACCATACGGAAATACAGTGCAAAGTCGGTTTTAATCCAAAAACATGGTCAAAGTTTTTTTTTCTCATTACGCACTGTGCTGCAGGATTTTTTTTTATACTGCGCACCCTGACCACATAGACTCATTCTTACATATGTAGGCCTACCAGCTTTCTCTCACTAGATTTGAAAGCGCTAGAATTTAGGCGTACTAGTACGTCAAAAACCCTGGGTCGTAAGATGTACTAGTACGTCCGAAACCCCCAAAGGGTTAAGAACACGTGGAAAAAAATAGGGTTGCATTCTTGAGACCTCCAAAAAATACCAAACAAGTTATTTAAAGTTTCATAATTTAAAAGAAATATCCCTTACATATAGATAAAATAAAATAATAAAAAAGGCTACATAAATTTTTCTTACCTTAAATTCTGGTTTGTGGTTTCTTAATATTGAAATGTATGGAAATGTTGGTGTGGCTCTACTGGACTGAAGTGGATGGGTGTGATTCTTGTGTTGATGTCGATGCAGAATTGTTAGTAGATAATGGTTGTACTGGAGTTCTTGAGTATTCTGTAATGCCCCTCTGTTTCGTTTTACCCCCCAGTACTATGTAGAGTTGATGAAACATCAATACATATTTGTTTTAGACCCTACTTCACAACAATGCTTCTAGATATCTCAGGGTTCTTTTCAGTCAAAACAAGTCTGCAGCTTTATCAGTAGTATGCAGCATATATATCTTGATATGTCACCTATTTAGGTTCAGGTTCTTCCTTCTCATCCTTGTTTGTTATCTCCCACCCTTCTAACTGGGGCTTGAGCTCCTCCAGCTTTTCTGTATTTGCCAGTTTTTTTAACTGTTCATTTACATCTTCTGCTTGCATTTTTTGGCCAAATTTACAAATTTCTTGGACTTCAATCTTTCTTAAGGAAAAATCTGTGAAATTATTCACTACAGTATGTCACAGGTTTTCCCAGCCTGCATTTATTGTTGATTAGGAAACTTCATTCCCTGCAACTTTTATGTTGGTTATTGTATCTGCAGTGTCAGAATTAATTTATGGCAGAAATCTGACACTCCGGTGTCTGAGTTGTCATTCAGTCATGTGATAAGTTTCTGCAGGGCCGTGTGTGTATTGACACTTTTATATCTTAATCACTCCTCTGTCCATTGGTTGCACATTTCCAGAGATGCCATATTTGCAGGTAAAAAAACAACCTTCACATTTGGATCCATAGCTTACAAAAGTAAAGGATAGCTATAGAAATTATCAAGACTGAGAAGAACCTTAATATAAAGGGGCTTTAGGAACAGATACATCAGGAGCAGCCAAATTTTAATGAGACAGATCTGCTTTTCTTAAAGTTCTCTTTGTACAATCAACTACAGCCCAGTTTGTCTCAACTGCCAACCCCTTGTATGCCCTTTGATTTAGTCTAGTCTTTGAGAGAATGTACACTGTATGTGTGTGATACTATTGTGTGTCTCCTCAAAATATTAAAACTTTATTTCTTGTAAAATGACCTGTGAATAGAAAGATAATAGTGGAGTTTATAAATAGATAAAATATGAAGTACTAATTTTTGGTAGTAGCTGTTGTCATGTGTTCATCACTTAACGTGTGTAGAAAAGGACATTTATGTTCACCATGAGTGGCTTTATCAGTCTAAATGATGAAGCCACTTGTGACAAAATGTTTCCTCTAATAATTGTCCTGAACTATACAAAAGTGTCCTTTTTGACAGTTTGCCTGCATCACCATCCCATTTACAACTTAAGTGTTGTGTGCTGTAATGTAATGTCTTGGTTGTTAGACTAGGTAATTCCTATAGGCTACTAGAAATTACTACTGGTAGATACGCTCAACATTTTAGCCATTCCTGATGTACATCTTTAACAAGAAGTAAAACAATACTTGAACCAATCACTAAACAGATCCTCACTTATCCATATTGTCTTGTTAGGCTGCCAAATAAAAGTAAATAAGCACAGGCATACACTTGGAATTACCTGATGAACTAGTGCACAAAAGCTGCTTGGTGTAAATTATTGTTTTGGCATCTTCAAATTTAATCTTGTCTCATCAGCATTAAATGCTTCCTTAGGCTTGTATCTATCTTCAGAAATAATTTCCTTCAGATTGGCAGGAAAAGATTGCATCTGACTGCTCATTTTAAACTGGTTGAATCATCTAGAAGTAAATGAAACCTCTTGTGCAGATTTTTCTTTTTGCTCACTTTTATAGTATGATAGGACTTTTTTTTACCTTATTAGTGTATAGGGGCAATAAGTGGGCAACTTTATTAGTTTAATGCTCAGTCCACACATTCAGTAACTTTGCTGTATAATTTAGCTTTATTGACCTGAATCTAGACCTACCATCCCCTCAAGGGAGATTCCTCAATACTGGTAAGGAGATCTTGATACGTATAAGGAATTAGACCAATGCTCCAATTCCTTGAAATAAGCTTGAATGCCATCCATTTGTCCAGGTGTTACATGACCCCTATGGGTTTAGCTTTCCTCTTATGAATGTAATGATAACAGACCTACCAGTACTGTACTCTGCACTACAGTTAAACAGTTTTTTTAATTAAAACTTTTGTGTTACTGACAACTTTTCTGTTAGCAATGATTTTTACAATTGAGACTACAATGTTGCTATGAAAAACCCTTTCATTCCAACCCTTATGGAATATTTTGAGATTGAATGCACAAATAACCTACACATAGGAGACTGTAACTTATGACGATGTTTTGGTCCGACTATTTAATAGTCCAAGTTGGACTGGAACATCATCATAACTTTGTCTCCTATGTGCAGGTTATTTGTGTATTGTTCCAGTCATGATATTGTGCCTTTTTATTCTTTTTTTTGAGATGGAATTGGTGTATTGCCACAGATTAAATTTGATTGAAATATGTTTCATCTAGTTTTTATTAAGACAAAAATATAAAAGAATAGGTAATATTTTCAGGGATTTATGTTATCTGCAAGGTGATTTTGCTGCCAGGATTTTTTTTATATACAACATCAGAGTCCATTATTTAAAGATTTTAGGAATTACTTAGTGTGACCTTACAATGAAAAGCCAAAAGGAATTAGACTTGAGTCAGTGAGTAGACATTAATGTGGCCTACAGATGTATGTGTAACCCAGTTCAGAGCCAGGCCTCCTGATTGACAGCCTGATCAGTCAGCCAGTTGGTGCTGTCTGCATGAAGTCAGATGTAGGCACCACAGCCCACCTAATAAGGAATTAACTCAAGGAACTTACCAAGTTTCCTTTTGAAGACAGCTGTGAGTCTATTAGTAATTCCTCCTATGTATGGAAGGAGTGCTGAAAAATCTAGGTACCCCTACACTTACTGAGTTCTCTTAATATTCTCATTGCACCCTTGTTTCATGCAGTATTATCATCAGTAAAGTTGTCAAAATTGAAAATGGTGGCAATATTATCATAGGTGTTTATTTTCTCTGCAAATAGTGTCATGAAAAGTACATATATGTACAAGAGAGAGGAATAAGACTGAATAAATGTGTGCATAAAGGAAAAATATATGTTAGAATGGGCAATTAGAGTAGTGCTGTTTTGTCATGTGGGCAACTGCAGCCATAATATAGATTCTGACAATTGCAGACTGATGTTTAAGACTGTTAGTGTCAAACTTAAATTTGTCTGAAGCCCAATCTAATTTTAGTATGAGAATTTGCAGTGATCATCTCTACAAATTGCTCGGCAGTCAAGTTGCTGATACAGGTCTGAATAATGAAGATTAAGTTGCATCTCTGTGGTCAGACCAATGGACATCAGGAAATATCTCTTCATGTTGATGGTTAATGCAAACTTTGCTCCCTCAAGTTCTAGATACCATGTTACACGGCATAATGATACTGGTTCTTTGTCTTTGTTAATACACCTACCATCCGACTTACGACCGAGTTCGGTTCCGAGAAACCGGTTGTAAGTCGAAATGGTCGTAAGTCAAACTTTACTACTGAATATCAACAAAACATTTTTGTAATGACTTTATTTTATTGTTTTATTTTGGTATTTCATGTTTTACTTTACTTTTTATGCTGTTAGTACTGTATTTTATACTGTAAAGTTTAGGATAAACACTGTGTACAACACAAATAGTTGTTTATTTCCCAGAAATTTGGCATAAAAAACACGGTCGTAAGTCGAGTGGTCGTAAGTCGAGCAGGTTGTAAGTCGGATGGTAGGTGTAGTGGTTTTCTATTGTTTATTTTCACATTATAGTAAAGTTATTTAAATAATTTCTTTATTGTAGTTATTAAGTGATCTTATATATATATATTTTTTGTGCTGTCCTATTAATGTTATTTTTTTTTTTTGAGTGCAGTGGTAATAAAATTATCCTTAGTCTTTTTGGGCTGATCGCTGATTGACAGGCCATTTTTGATAGTTACATATTGTTGTAATGTAAAATGTATACAATCTGGTTCTAATATGATGGCAACAGATTTTATCTGGATTGGTGGTTCATAACTTGCTTACAGTTAGTATTTCCAAAATGTCATCATCATTTTGTAAGGGTTGAAAATTTATTTTTAAATGACTCAAAGTCGTAAAACACAATTGCAGACAAACCACGGAGATTGAACCATGGTTTATTTTTAAATACAGTGGTTCCCCGAGTTTCGGCCATAATTTGTTCCAGAAGGCTGTTCAAGTGCCGTTACCAAACGAATTTGTTCCCATAAGGAATAATGGAAATTAGATTAGTCTGTTTCATACCTCCAAAACTACACTTACAAAAGCACTTACAATAATACACTTACATAATTGTTCGAGTTGGGAGCTGTACGAAACTCGGGGTACCACTGTATATGTAGAGAGAGGTAAAGCTGGCATTATTGGTAGTATATATAAAGTATTCCATGTCACAATATGTGCTGCTGTGTTCTGTAAACGACATCTCAGGTACTATAGGAGAAAGAATGGTTTTTTCTAGCACCAGATTTTTTTTTTTTTTACACAAGGTTTGACAAGGTTTGATTAAGAATCCCTAGCTTTATTGACAAGCTATTTACAGGTTAAGGATTCCTAACTTTATTGACAAGCTAAGAGCTGTTACCTACATCAGTTCATTTGAAAGCATTTTTATTGTTATGAGACATACAAGTAGGGAACAGGATGAAGTTGGAGCCGTCTGTGGGCCAGTGTTAAGCAAAAATGTGGGATAGCTGGGGGCTTGAGCCTGGTCTAAGGGCAAAGGTAAAAGTTACACATTTCTCAAGCCCAACCCGTCCACCCAGGGCTATCCCAGTCAAAACAGAAAGCGCTAAACCAGTATGTGTTACTTCAAGGGGTTGGTTAACAGAGGGTTAGGCAAAAATCCCAATTAGGAAAATATATCTATTGGGAAGATGGAGGGAATATTTTGAGGAATTGTTAAATGTTGATGAAGATAGGGAAGCTGTGATTTCGTGTATAGGGCAAGGAGGAATAACATCTTGTAGGAGTGAGGAAGAGCCAGTTGTGAGTGTGGGGGAAGTTCGTGAGGCAGTAGGTAAAATGAAAGGGGGTAAGGCAGCTGGGATTGATGGGATAAAGATAGAAATGTTAAAAGCAGGTGGGGATATAGTTTTGGAGTGGTTGGTGCAATTATTTAATAAATGTATGGAAGAGGGTAAGGTACCTAGGGATTGGCAGAGAGCATGCATAGTTCCTTTGTATAAAGGCAAAGGGGATAAAAGAGAGTGCAAAAATTATAGGGGGATAAGTCTGTTGAGTGTACCTGGTAAAGTGTATGGTAGAGTTATAATTGAAAGAATTAAGAGTAAGACGGAGAATAGGATAGCAGATGAACAAGGAGGCTTTAGGAAAGGTAGGGGGTGTGTGGACCAGGTGTTTACAGTGAAACATATAAGTGAACAGTATTTAGATAAGGCTAAAGAGGTCTTTGTGGCATTTATGGATTTGGAAAAGGCGTATGACAGGGTGGATAGGGGGGCAATGTGGCAGATGTTGCAAGTGTATGGTGTAGGAGGTAGGTTACTGAAAGCAGTGAAGAGTTTTTACGAGGATAGTGAGGCTCAAGTTAGAGTATGTAGGAAAGAGGGAAATTTTTTCCCAGTAAAAGTAGGCCTTAGACAAGGATGTGTGATGTCACCGTGGTTGTTTAATATATTTATAGATGGGGTTGTAAGAGAAGTAAATGCGAGGGTCTTGGCAAGAGGCGTGGAGTTAAAAGATAAAGAATCACACACAGGGTGGGAGTTGTCACAGCTGCTCTTTGCTGATGACACTGTGCTCTTGGGAGATTCTGAAGAGAAGCTGCAGAGATTGGTGGATGAATTTGGTAGGGTGTGCAAAAGAAGAAAATTAAAGGTGAATACAGGAAAGAGTAAGGTTATGAGGATAACAAAAAGATTAGGTGATGAAAAATTGAATATCAGATTGGAGGGAGAGAGTATGGAGGAGGTGAACGTATTCAGATATTTGGGAGTGGACGTGTCAGCGGATGGGTCTATGAAAGATGAGGTGAATCATAGAATTGATGAGGGAAAAAGAGTGAGTGGTGCACTTAGGAGTCTGTGGAGACAGAGAACTTTGTCCTTGGAGGCAAAGAGGGGAATGTATGAGAGTATAGTTTTACCAACGCTCTTATATGGGTGTGAAGCATGGGTGATGAATGTTGCAGCGAGGAGAAGGCTGGAGGCAGTGGAGATGTCATGTCTGAGGGCAATGTGTGGTGTGAATATAATGCAGAGAATTCGTAGTTTGGAAGTTAGGAGGAGGTGCGGGATTACCAAAACTGTTGTCCAGAGGGCTGAGGAAGGGTTGTTGAGGTGGTTCGGACATGTAGAGAGAATGGAGCGAAACAGAATAACTTCAAGAGTGTATCAGTCTGTAGTGGAAGGAAGGCGGGGTAGGGGTCGGCCTAGGAAGGGTTGGAGGGAGGGGGTAAAGGAGGTTTTGTGTGCGAGGGGCTTGGACTTCCAGCAGGCATGCGTGAGCGTGTTTGATAGGAGTGAATGGAGACAAATGGTTTTTAATACTTGACGTGCTGTTGGAGTGTGAGCAAAGTAACATTTATGAAGGGATTCAGGGAAACCGGCAGGCCGGACTTGAGTCCTGGAGATGGGAAGTACAGTGCCTGCACTCTGAAGGAGGGGTGTTAATGTTGCAGTTTAAAAACTGTAGTGTAAAGCACCCTTCTGGCAAGACAGTGATGGAGTGAATGATGGTGAAAGTTTTTCTTTTTCGGGCCACCCTGCCTTGGTGGGAATCGGCCAGTGTGATAATAAAAAAAATAATAAAACATAACATAACATAAAAACCTTAATTCTAAACGCCCAAATGAGGGTACACACAGCTGGCTGGAGGTTCAGCCACCATAACACTAGGCTTCCGTCAGCGTCAGGCCGTCATTACACTACAAACCTCATTTCTTACTTCATTACTCATCCCACAGCACCCTGACCATGTCAGAGCCTGGGTGAACATACAGGTAAGCCATATGAAAGCCTATGGCTTGAGTTGGATAAACAAACTGAGTGTACAACTACAAACTTAACTTAAATACACAGCATCTCCGACGCCAGCCTCTTCACACCATGCTAACGTCACGTGACTCCCTCCCCACGCTTACTCTGCGTACCCAAACATCCTTGGAAAATAAATCATTAACACAATTTCTTTATAATTACAGTTAGAGTACTTTACAGTACCCCTAAATGCACATTATCAATTATAAAATTATTCCTTACAACTACAATATTCATATTATTATGGCACACTTCACCACTATATGTACATTACGATGTCATGCAGAACCCTGCATAACACCCCCACCCCCAGACCATAGGTCTCACTCTGCTAGCGGGGTCCCTACGGACACCGCTAGGCAAAAAGAAAAAAAAAAAAAAGAAAATAAGCCGCACATTAAGGTCTGAGGCAACTGGCAAAATGATAACTGGGGAATGACCACCATACAATCACGGTCTTTTGGTACTACAAATATGCTATATTTACAAACTGAGGTACTAGATTGCAGACATATGAAACTTGTCGAACATAAAAGTGATCAAGTTCTATGCCCAACGAGCTCACAGTCACACTCTTAGACAGCTGTTTTAGGAAAAGGCACCATTACAACACAGCGCTGGCCAGGCGCTGGCGTTGATGCATTTTACCTAAATTACATCAAGCAAACTTATAAACAAGCAAGTAAACTTTGTACAAAAGTGCCCCTGAGGAATGCCGTTTTATGAAGTAACACCAAGGTTCAGTGTGTTGCAAGGCAGACCAAACTGTAGGTGCCACCAAAAAAAAACTTTTAAACAGTAAGTACATTTTCCAGGAGTTCAAAGAAATGAAAAACATATGTTACATGTTAAATTCTACGGAGAAAACAACATCACATTATCACTCCCATCTCACAGCAATCTTTAGTAAACAAAACTGGTTCCCCATGACACACCTCTGTGAGAATCAGGAGAGCACAGGAGAGGGGAAAATATCAGGCCCCCAAAAACAACGGGTGGATAGGCACATAAATCTTGTTGGTGGGACTGCGGCCGTAAAACCCTGGAGTCATCACTGAAGACCCCCAAAAGGTGGACCTCCCAGGCCGCCACCTACATGTCATTCCAAGGACCCTGGAGTCACCCCAGTGGTGATCCAAAAAGGAAAAATTGAAAAAGAGTCCTGGAGAACCAAAACACCTCGGATCAAAAGACATGTCCCAAACAGTGGAGGGCATCACCGCCAGCCCCACATTCACTAAAACGTTAGGTCCAACAGTCCCTATACCAACATAAAACAGAGGCGAGGCATTCCAGCCAACACCTAAAAAACGTAGCATACCTTACCTAGGCATGGTCTTTGATGTGACTACCCCCCTAAATACACACACACTAGGGAATCCTGATACCTCCAGCTCCAGCTCAACCTGCCCTTCTCCTTTGGGTGGTCCAGAGTTCCATCTACTCGTCTACCGCAAATCACTGCAAAATAAGAATAGATAAGTGATCTATACACTACATTGTGCACTTTAAACACAAGACAAGGTATTAGCAACCACATTCTCAGCTTGCTTCACATAATGAATCACAAGATTAAGAAGTTGGAGAAACAAGGCCCACCTTGTAAGTCTGTGATTGTGGTGCCTCATTAAGTGAAGGAAACGTAAAGGAATATGGTCACTATACACAGTTATAGGGTGAACTGATTTAGATATATGCACCTCAAAATGTTGCACTGCCAACACGAAGGCAAAAGCCTCCTTTTCTATGGAGGTATAACTTCTCTGGTGCCTGCTACTTTTTGCTGAGAAGCAGCCGAGTGGCATTACTTCTCCTGCTCTACCCTGCAACAAGACTGACCCAAACTCTCTATCATTTTGCAAAACCCGGGGTGGGTAACTCAGGATTACACATAAAAGATCTTGAGGGTTAATGGCATACAAAAGGTACATGGACAGAGATATTAAAGTTACAAATACGGGTGTGTCCTTGGCACACATGGTCGTGGGAAGCAGATGACGCACCCACTGTTCATTCACACAATTTCTTTATAATTACAGTTAGAGTACTTTACAGTACCCCTAAATGCGCATTATCAATTATAAAATTATTCCTTACAACTACAATATTCATATTATTATGGCACACTTCACCACTATATGTACATTACGATGTCATGCAGAACCCTGCATAACAGCCAGCATTTTCATTTGATCAACTGACTATCTCCCTGACATCATAATGCTGTACGAATGTGTTCCATACTCGAGTCATCCTGGGGATAAATGATCTCACATGAAGTGATGTTCTGGAGAAGGGTACAGCCAGAGTGAAGTTGCTGCTCTCTGCCCATCTTTTGGTATTGAAGCTTGCTTCACGATGTCCTCGAAGTGGATCCAAGTGTGGTACTTTGACAATATTGGCCTTGTACATAACAGTAAGGCCACCCACATACCTCCTGTGTTGAAGGCTCTGCTGAAATGACAGATCTATCCAGGATTGGTCCAGGCGAGAGATGAGACGTCTTGCTCTGTTCTCTACTCTGTCAATCAGTTGCAGATGAGAGGGGGGGGGGAGGCAAATAAGGAAGTGGAGCATACCCAAGGTGTGAGCGTACTTGTGCCTCGTACAGAATCTTGCAACCCCTACTGCCAAGCAGATGCGAGATACGCCGAAGTGCTGTAAGCACTTCGCCAACATAGAGTAATAAAATACTATGTCATATGAGTTTGCTCTCCTGATTAATTCATATTTGAGCTTGTTTGATTCATTAATTATCATACAAAACAAATAATTAGTCTCTCTAGTTAAGAGACTACCTACTGTATGTACAGTAGGAACTGGATATATCATCAGAGAGTTGTGTGTGTTTTGGTAATCATTAAGTGAATTTTTCTCTGTCTCCTGTCCCTTTCTGTCTCTCTCCCTCTCCCCCTTCCTTCTCTCTCTCCCTTCTCCCCCCTCTCTCTCCCCCCTCTTCTCTCTCCCCCTCTTCTCTCTCCCCCTCTTCTCTCTCCCCCTCTTCCTCTCTCCCTTTCTCTCCCCCTCTTCTGCTCTCTCTCTCCCCCTCTTCCTCTCACTCTCTCCCCCTCTTCCTCTCACTCCCTCTTCCTCTCACTCCCTCTTCCTCTCTCCCCCTTTTCCTTTCTCCCCCTTTTCCTCTCCCCCTTTTCCTCTCTTCCCCCTTTTCCTCTCTTCCCCCTTTTCCTCTCTTCCCCCTTTTCCTCTCTTCTCCCTTTTCCTCTCTTCTCCCTTTTCCTCTCTTCTCCCTTTTCCTCTCTTCTCCCTTTTCCTATCTTCTCCCTTTTCCTCTCTTCTCCCTTTTCCTCTCTTCCCCCCTTTTCCTCTCTCCCCTCTTCCTCGCTCTCCCCCTCTTCCTTTCTCTCTCCCAACCCCCTACCTATCGTGTTATATGCATCGAGTGAATGTGACACACTCATATAGAGCGCTGAATGACCTTTTGGTCTCACCACTCAGTAAACTCCCCACCCCCTTATCCTGGGGCACAGGCTTTGGTGTTTTGTACCCTGTGTACACATCTTTCGAGCCTTGGATACAGGAGGAAGCGTAGATTAACCAGTGAAAATTTGGGGTACCATAATCCCATTTAGGTAACATTTGTGTCATAATTCAAAGTCAGTGACAACCTTCCTTATTAGCAAATAAGAAATACTGCTGGAACAATGGTAGAAGTCTTCTAGGTAGAACTAGTTATCCTAGGTTCTCTACACATATGCTGCTATGTATGATAATCTATGTAAGATAAGATAAGATAAGATTTCGTTCGGATTTTTAACCCCGGAGGGTTAGACACCCAGGATAACCCAAGAAAGTCAGTGCGTCATCGAGGACTGTCTAACTTATTTCCATTGGGGTCCTTAATCTTGTCCCCCAGGATGCGACCCACACCAGTCGACTAACACCCAGGTACCTATTTGCTGCTAGGTGAACAGGACAACAGGTGTAAGGAAACGTGTCGAAATGTTTCCACCCGCCGGGAATCGAACCCGGGCCCTCCGTGTGTGAAGCGGGAGCTTTAGCCACCAGGCCACCGGGCCACCCACTGTATTTGTGTATACCTGAATAAAATTACTTCAAGTGGGCCTCTTCAAGGGGGGCTCCTTGGTGTGGTGAAGAGGCTCTTGGTCTGAGGAATTAGACCTGTTGGTCTTCTTCCTCAGACCGAACCTAATTACCCCCCAATCTCCCCTCCCCTATCCCATCCTCCCCTTTTTCCTTTCCTCCTCCTCCTCCCCACCCATCCCTTTTGCCCTTCCTCTTTTCGGCCTTTGGGATTTCTCCCACAGGCGCGCTAGTTCCTAGGTAGGGGAAAGGATACCTGGGTCCATCCCATTCCGTTGAGGTTCTTGGCGGTGGCGTAGTTTGCCATGGAATCTGGATCGCCTGGGGATGTCCCGATCCCTCTCCGGTATCCCGGAGTAGCTTTGGGTGTCTTTCGGGAGACAGGTGTATCTCTGGAAGCCACCTTTCGGATTCCGGGGGTGGTGGCCGAAGGAGGTATGCTTTGTGGCGGATACCCGGCCGCCCTCTCTTGTCCACCGAGGTAGCTCGACAGATGTGAGGTTGCTATCCCGGATTGTTAGTTTACTAGCATGATGGGTAGGGTATGGCACGGGTTCCATGCTGCATCTGCGCTACTTGCGGTGCTGAGGTCCTCTTGGGCGCGGAGGGAGATTTCTGGCCCTTTCATTCCTCCTAGGAACTATCCCTCCCCGGTCCCCCTTTTTTTTTATTCTTTTTTTTATTTTTCTTTTCTTTTCTTTCTTTTTTTTTTCTTAAAAACAAAAAGAAAGAAGTAACCTAACCATGGCAGCCCTAGTCCATGAACCTCCTACCCCCGGGCCCCTTCTTGATACCGCACCCTGTTCTGACCCCGCCTCGTCTTTGGACCACTCTTCAGACACTCCTCATGCCTCTGTACCTCTTGCCGATGCTGTTTCCTCACCCGCTTCAGGTACTGAGGCCTCGACTGACTCCTTCGATTTATCGGACCTTCGCTCTCCTCTGACTATGCTTCCGGCCTCTCCCTCTACGGTGCGGCAATTTTCAAATCGCCAACCCGTTTCACGTCGGACCAACTCTGGTCCCACGCCTAAACGCCAACGACAATTACCTGCTGATGACACTTCTCCACCTTCTCGTTCTTCTCAGAAACGATTGACACGTCCTTCACTTCCTTTCCACGCTCAGTTTCAGACTGAACAATGGACTAAATTCTTCACTTTACGACCGACTACCTCTACTGCCTATCTTTCTGACCACAGTATTGGCAAGGCACTCCTACGCCATGTTGGTAAAGATATTTCTTTTCATGCTCTTAAGAGAGGTACACGCATCATCACCGTACAGAATGCTACCCAGGCTCATGAGCTCTCTCGTCTTTCCCATATCGATACTGTTCCTGTAACTATTGAAAAGCATCATTCCCTCAATTCTTGTAGTGGTACCATCATTCTGCCCCATACCATAGTTCAACAAAATTTCCAGACATGTGGCACTGACATTCTTGAACAGCTGGAACTCCAAGATCTCCCAATCCTCAACGTAGACACTTACGTTCTTCCTGCCCGCGGGCGGAGACGATACCCTAGCAATGTGGCTCGTTTAACTTTTGACAGCCGAGAACTCCCATCCTCAGTTTATATAGCAGGACATCGGTTACAAGTCCGAAAGGTGATCCCTACACCGCAACAGTGTAAAAATTGCTGGCGATTTGGCCATCCAGCGAAATATTGCAGATCTATCGCTGAATGTCCAGTCTGTGGTGCCGATGACCATTCTCATACGTCTTGCAATCGATCTCCCTCTTGCCTTAACTGTCATGAGGCTAACCCTTCGTACTCTCGCCGTTGTCAAGTCTATTTAAACGAGCGGGAAATCCGTTGCCTCAAAGAGACAGAAGGTCTCCCTTATGCCATGGCAGTTTCTCATCTCCGCCTCCATGGGGGACTCCCACGTATTTCTTATTCCCGTGTTTCAAAACGTCCCCCCACTTCTGGTATCCCATCTTCTACACCCACCTCTGTGGTTACCTCTCCCATAGTCACTCCTGTATCTAATCCTTTTGCTGTCCTCGGCTCAGACGTCCCTACTTCAACGCCTCAGTCTGATCTCGCTTCTTCGTGTTCTCTCTCACAAGCCTCAGTAACGATGAGATCTCGTATGACACCTCCTCCCAATCGTCCCTCTACTTCTCAAAAGTCAAAAAAAGGTCCGTTAACACCTCCTACCCATCTTCCACCTCCTCATTTTACCCTCCCTGTCTCTGTCCCTGGTTCTCCTCCTCTCACTGGCTCTGTTACAAGTGTAGAGGTTCACCCTCCTCCTCGTACTGTACCTTCCTCCCCTGTTCCCTCCCAGGTTTCTTCCTCTTCTGCCACCTCCCAGGTTTCTGCCTCTTCTATCCCCTTCCACGCTTCTCCAGTTCCCTCCACCCTTTCGCCCCCCCCCCTACCTTGGTACAGTCCAATACAGTTCCAATCTTTACTCATCCTCCCCCTACCATTTCCAATATTGTCTCCCATATGACGTCTCTGAATTCCGAAACACTTGAAGCAATCTCTGAATACAGTGGACCCCCGCATAACGAATACCTCCGAATGTGACCAATTATGTAAGTGTATTTATGTAAGTGCGTTTGTACGTGTATGTTTGGGGGTCTGAAATGGACTAATCTACTTCACAATATTTCTTATGGGAACAAATTCGGTCAGTACTGGCACCTAAACATACTTCTGGAGTGAAAAAATATCATTAACCGGGGGTCCACTGTATATTGCAGAGACCAAACCATCAATGGACACTGATCCACCCTCTGTTCCTTCTCTCTCCTCTCCTCCATCTGCACAACTCCTTTCTTCACAGCGCACCGTTCCTTCGCTGCTTGAACGTTTTCCACTGCCTCCGCATGTGGACTTTTCTAACCCCTCTAGTCCGTAGGAACCCTTACCTGCGGATTTCAAGTATCTTTATCATTGCCAATCATGGCCTATTTACAGTGGAATATACGCGGCCTCAGGGGTAATCGGAGTGAGCTTCAGATGTTACTCTCCCAGTTTGCCCCTGTTGGTGTTTGCTTACAGGAACCAAAATTACACTCTGCTGTTATCTCTCCCATCTCAGGCTATAATTTATTGTATTCTTCAGATCCTTTTCCTGATGGGACCTTTAATGAAAGTGCCCTTCTTCTACGCACTGATATTCCGTACCATCAGCTATTTGTTCATACTTCGCTGCATTACACAGCAGCCCGTATCCACTTGCATAGGTGGTATACGCTCTGTTCTTTATATCTCTCTCCTTCTCGGGCATTATCTATTCCGGATATTGCCTTTCTTGTTTCGTCATTACCGCCACTGATTCTGTTACTTGGTGATTTTAATGCCCACCATTTCCTCTGGGGGGGTCTCACTGTGATTCCCGTGGAATTCAGTTAGAGGCTTTTCTTGCCACCCACCCCCTCCATGTTTTAAATACAGGTACGCACACCCATTTTGATCCTCGGACTCATACTCTCTCTTGCATCGATCTCTCAGTCTGCTCTTCCTCCACCGCATTAGACTTCACTTGGTCTGTTCTCCCGGACTTACATGACAGTGATCATTTCCCAATCATTCTTACTTCCCCTTCATATTCACCACCTCTTCGCATCCCACGCTGGCAATTTGATCGGGCAAATTGGAACCTTTACTCACACCTAACTGTTTTTAGAGAGGTTCCTTCTTCGTCCTCCATCGATGAGCTTTTACACCTCTTCTCATCCTCCGTTTTAACCGCAGCTTCTCATTCTACACCCCAAACTTTGGGCAGGCATTCTCAGAAATGCGTGCCTTTGTGGTCTCCTGCTTGTGCTCGTGCAGTACATTTGAAACGCGCTGCATGGGGCAGGTACCGGTACAATAGAACCACAGGGAGACTCCTTGATTTTAAACAGAAGCGTGCGATCGCTCGCCGTGTCATCCGTGACGCTAAACGCACTTGCTGGCGAGATTATGTCTCCACCATCACCTCTGCTTCCTCTATGAGTGCAGTCTGGAAAAAAGTACGAAAACTGAGTGGTAAATATTCTCCTGACCCGGCTCCTGTTCTGCGGGTTGCCGGTGTTGATATAGCAAACCCACTAGATGTTGTCAATGAAATTGGCAATCATCTGGTCCATATTTCTCAGGGACTCCATCTATGCCCCTCATTTCTTTCCTCAAAGTCTGCCAGAGAGTTAGCACCCTTGGACTTTTCTTCTCTCAGAGAAGAACAGTATAATGTGCCTTTTACACTTCAAGAACTGGAGGCAACACTCTCAGCTTGCCGATCATCGGCAGCTGGGCCTGACGACATTCATATTCGTATGCTACAACATTTACATCAGTCAGCTCTTGCAGTCCTATTATGCCTTTACAATCTTATTTGGTCACAAGGAGTTCTTCCACAGCTGTGGAAATCCGCCATTGTTCTCCCTTTCCGCAAACCAGGCACTACGGGACATGAAACCTCCCACTATCGTCCCATTGCTCTTACCAGTGCAGTTTGCAAAGTAATGGAACACCTAGTAAATAGACGTTTAGTGTGGTATTTAGAGACACATAACAGTCTCTCCACTCGTCAATATGGCTTTTGTAATGGACATTCTACCATAGACCCCTTACTATGCTTGGATACGTATGTTCGTAATGCCTTTGCGAATAACCACTCAGTTATTGCCATATTTTTTGACCTTGAGAAGGCATATGACATAACTTGGAGGTATAATATTTTAGCCCAAGCCCACTCCTTAGGCCTTCGAGGCAATCTACCATCCTTCCTTAAGAACTTTTTAACTGACAGGCATTTCCGTGTTCGGGTTAATAATGTGCTCTCCCCGGACTTTATCCAAGCTGAAGGTGTCCCCCAGGGATGTGTTCTGAGCACAACACTTTTTCTCCTTGCTATTAATGATTTGGCCTCTAGTCTACCATCAAATATTTGGTCATCACTCTATGTTGATGACTTCGGTATTGCCTGTGCAGGCGCTGACTGTCACCTCATTACAGTTTCTCTCCAACATGCAGTCGACCGTGTTTCCAATTGGGCCACCACATGTGGGTTTAAATTTTCCAGCACTAAAACCCACCAAATTACTTTCACTAGACGCTCTGTCATCTCCGATCATCCTTTGTACCTCTATGGCTCCCGTATCCCTGAATGTGATACAGTCAAGTTTCTGGGTCTCCTCTTTGATCGTAGGTTATCCTGGAAACCTCACATTACCTCTCTGAAGGCAACTTGTCACAGCCGGCTGAACCTTCTTAAAACCCTTGCTCATCTTTCATGGGGAGCTGATCGTCGAACCCTCCTCCGCCTACATTCCACCCTTATTTTATCGAAACTTGATTATGGTGACCAGATCTATTCAGCGGCATCTCCTGCTACTCTCTCTAGCCTTAACCCCATTCATCACCAAGGATTACGTTTATGCCTTGGTGCTTTTCGCTCTTCCCCTGTCGAGAGCCTCTATACAGAAGCGAACGTTCCATCCTTATCCGATCGCCATGATGCCCATTGCCTGCGCTATTATGTATGCTCTCATGATCTCCGCAATCCTTCCATTTATAGAATGGTCACTGATATTAGTAGACATTCTTTATTTGTTCGCCGCCCCTGTTTACTCCATCCCTTCTCTCTTCGCCTTCATTCGCTCTTGTCTTCTCTTCAACTACCACCTTTCTATGTACATGTAGCATCTCAGTTTTCCCTACCCCCCTGGGAAGTTCCAGCTGTTCGAGTCTGTTCTTTCTCCCTCCCTTGCTCGAAAGCCCAACTGTCTACGGTCGCTTCCCGCTCTCTTTTTCTTGACCACTTTCACTCTCATTCTCATGCCATTGCCGTGTACACAGATGGCTCTAAGTCTTCTGACGGCGTAGGATTCGCAGCAGTGTTTCCGGACAGCGTCGTACAAGGGCATTTACTATCTTCGGCTAGTATTTTTACTGCTGAATTGTATGCCATCCTTACAGCACTTATCCGTATTGCATCTATGCCTGTGTCATCATTTGTGGTTGTCTCAGACTCCCTTAGTGCTTTACAGGCTATACAAAAATTTGATACACCTCACCCCTTAGTCCTCCGTATCCAACTTTGGCTATGCCGCATCTTTACCAAGCATAAAGATATTGTTTTTTGTTGGGTCCCTGGTCATGTTGACATACAGGGCAATGAACAGGCAGACACTGCTGCGCGGTCAGCAGTACATGACCTACCAGTTTCTTATAGAGGTATTCCATTTACGGACTATTTTGCTGCAATATCTTCCCACCTTCACACCCGTTGGCAACAACGTTGGTCTACTATGCTCGGCAACAAACTTCAATCTATTAAACCGAGTATAGGTTACTGGCCGTCTTCTTATCACCAGTGTCGAGGTTGGGAGACTACTCTCTCCCATCTTCGCATTGGCCATACTCGTCTTACTCATGGATATCTCATGGAGAGGCGTCCTGCTCCTCTCTGTGAGAATTGCCAAGCTCCATTATCAGTCAGCCACATTCTGTTGGACTGCCCACTTTATCAACGAGCACGCAGAATTTACCTCTGTCGTCGTCTTCGCTCCGCTACTCTCTCTTTACCTTCCCTTCTCGCTGATGGACCCACCTTTCATCCGGACTCTCTCATTGACTTTTTGACAACAACTGACTTACTTCACAAATTCTGATACCTTCAGCCCTTTCTACTTCAATCTCTTGCTACCCTCTACCCCCGTACTATCCCCTGCCCCGCTGTTTTCTGTAACCTGCTGATCATCCCTCCTCTCTTCTGCCATCCAATACCCTCGCTTCCTTCCCTACCCTGCAGTGCTGTATAGCCCTTGTGGCTTAGCGCTTCTTTTTGATTATAATAATAATAATACTCCAAGTGGGGGAGGGAGTGCCTTCGTGCACCTGAATGGCACATACTCTGCACTTTCTCGGATCAACCCTGATTAGCTCCCATTACCCCAGTAACTATTACCCCTACAGATTTAGTTCTAATGTACAATAATCCTACAGTAAGTGCCTGAATCATCCAGTTTTGATAGCCATTTGAGGATGTAGGCCACGGTTAGCAATAGCCGGCTGATCAATAGTTATAGGGAAAATCTGGTTATGCAGCTAAGGCTGCAGAACTCTCAATACATGTCACAGGTATTTCCCTATTGGTCATGCAGGGACGACGTAAATTTATTGTAATGCGGGTGTGAGCTAATAGGTCAGTCAGTGAGCTGTCCAAGATATTTCAGTCGCTTGAAAGCATCTATTCTAGATGTTAAGATTTGTTGGGAGAATGAAGGTAGAAATGTCTAAAAAGAAACTAGTAAAGTATACTACGAAGAGGATTTCCATCATCTGTTTGAGAGAAAGACCATCATTGCCGGTTTGCTGGTCCTTGTTGACAATGGAGTGGTCATGATTCAAGAAATTAAAGCTACCTTCTTCGGATCAAACCTTATTACTTTTAATTCCGTAGACATCATACGATTTGTGGATGTAGCGTTTCCCCATGAATATAATAATAGGGAAGAGAAGCAACTAAAATAATCGCCAATGCCGCAGCATCCATAGCTAATACTTTCATCGCAGCTACCACCAGCATCGGTGATGAAGGCATCGGTGGAAACCCACGATTCCTTCATCTCTGCCGCTGCTGACTCCTTTGCGCAGGTCGCAGCTGACGCCTTTGTGCAGGTCACAGCTGATGTATTTGTTCAGGTCGCAGCTGATGCCTTTGTATAGGTCACCGCTGATGCCTTTGTGCAGATCGCCGCTGATGCCGTTGTGCAGGTCCCCGCTGACACTTTTCTAGAGGTCACCGATGACGTTTTTGTACAGGTCATCGCTGACGCCTTGTGCGGGTCACCGCCAACGCCCTTATACAGCCCGCCGCCGATACTCTAGATCCAGTGAACTGAACTGTTCTTCCTTGGATAAAACCTGATTACACCACTCCACAGGCACCGAAGGGGAAATGGACACGAATGTATTCATGTAGGACACATTGAAAACATCTCAGACCTTGATCACTTCAGATATACGAGGAGTGTATGATATGATATATTCGCCAAGAACGAAGTCCTGGCACGGGTCTTTACCAGATGGTGACCTGTCACTGACTCCCGAAGAAGTGTCGGTGTTTGTAAAAATAATGTAACGTTTACAGCCCTATTGCAGGGACACGGTGAGTCTTTGGGTCAACTGGAGTACCGTTTACAGCCCTACGGCAGGGACATGGTGAGTCGTCTTCAGCACAAGTGTAGCAGTTGGGTTAAGTCTACAATCGTGGATGCCCAGTAGCTGGGGTACAGCAAGTCTTAGGTTCAAGTGGTGTCTTCGATCCAGTGTGTACCTTGCTCACTCACAGAGCTCATAGGGAGTAACAGAGGTGCTGGCGCAGGCGTCGGAGTTAAATCTGGTATCTTAGGGCCGGTCTTCTAGCTGGTATGAGGCTCTCAGCTCTCAAAACCTCTCATCCATTTGAGCCATTCCTGGCACTCGGGCCGCAGCCCAAGTACCACTTGGTTCTCTGTATGTTGAGAGGAGTATAAGAGCAGACATTATATATAGGGGCAGGAGAGCGTAGTAAGATTGTAGTATTACTCATAATACCAGTAACACTATTACTGCTATGCTGCCTTGCCCATGTATATGGCACGTTTCATATTTGAAGTAATCATGGTCCCAGGACTGCAACATTTTCAATAAGGTGACCATTTCCCTGAAGTTATCGGCAGTTATTCACCCTCTTCCTCCACAGAAACTCAATGACTTACACGTTTAACACTTTTCCTTGAAACTATTAAAAATAATTTAGTATATATTGAGGGTTTAGCACTTTTGTGTGAATATAAAAGTAAATTCAGGATTAATTTGATCTTAAATTTATAATAATACAACGCTTTAAAACTTGGATCATTTTCTTCCACAGGAGCATATGATATATCACAGTGTTTTGATTATAATGATCATTATTTT
The DNA here is from genome assembly GCF_038502225.1 of Cherax quadricarinatus. Classification (NCBI taxonomy): domain Eukaryota; kingdom Metazoa; phylum Arthropoda; class Malacostraca; order Decapoda; family Parastacidae; genus Cherax; species Cherax quadricarinatus. Next base: position 8,984,019 of record NC_091376.1, read on the forward strand.
CTACAGGAGCATGATATGATATCAGTGTTTTGAACTTGATCATTATATTCTACAGGAGCATGATATGGGAGCATGCTACTCTAAGAAGGCCGCCAAAGCTGCTTTAAAGCGACATCGAATGGAGCGTCCAACTAAGGTTAGTGAATATCCAAAGGAAGGGCCTTCATGCTATGGGTTAGAGCCTCACCCGTTCCCTGATTTGGTGAGGGGCTCTTGATCCAAGACATTTGACCTGTTCTTCCCTTCCTTGGATCGAATTCGACTGCTTCCCACTCTCCCCGTGCTCTGTATGACCCATACAGGTTTTGTGCTTCCCTCTAATAATTTTAGTGAATGTTGGCATTCTATTATAGTTGTTGATGCATGTGCCCGCAGTCCTGGAAATGTTGCATGGTGTAGCCATGATAGTCTTACCAACATTATCATAGAAAGAATAATGCTGTATGACCCTTGTGGGTTTAGCGCTTAGTTTTGATTGTAGTATTAATAACTGTACATGGAAGATGCTTGGGGGTTTGGTCCCAAACTTATAGTGCCATAACATAATGGAGTCAAGAGATACGGGAGGAGGTGTAAAATACAAGTGAAAAGGAGGGGCACAATAGGAGAATAGTCTATCAGCATTCGTGGGTCCAGATTTTGACTTACTACCAGAAGATATCAGTAACACTACCAGTACCTCCGCCAAGTGCCCAATAATCCAGTCTGTGATAGATATGTGAGCCAGTAGGCCGCCAGCAGCAACAGCCTAGTTGGTCAGGCAGGCACCGGACAAGATTGGACCATGTCCAGTCTGGGAATAGGAATACTCTCGTAACGGACCACAGGTATATTACAGGCACTATCATGGTAGGTGATGTGATGTAGGCTTGACGTGGGATACAAGTAGAGTGAAACGCGAGTTTTGTTTTTCACGGTTTCAGATAAATGCAGGAAGGATTTAGCAAGCTTCTTGTCACTTGTGGAGTGTTAGTAACAAAAGAATTTTAGTTAGTGCCCACGAGAAAATAGCCAGCGTTTAAAATAGTGTTAGGGAATAACTAGCCAGCGTTGGGGGAACTAACCGATGTCAAGGGAAAATTAACTAAGTGTTATGGAAAAATTAGGTTTAGCGCTTCATTTTTTATTATAATAATATGGGAAAATTAACCTATTGGGAAAACTAACCAACATCGGGAAACGAGCCAATGTTAGGCGAAAATTAACTAGTGTTAGGGGAAACCTAGCCAGTGTCAGGAAAAGCTCCCTGATGTCGAAGAAAACCCGTCTGTTTTGAGAAACTAGTCAGAATAGTATTGTGTTGTGTGTATAACGCCTTAAGCAATTAAAGTGTGACATGTACTTAAAGAGAGAAAGCGAGCAAGCAAGCATTTTTGATCTTTAGATTATTTTACAATAAAGTTATAATTGCATGACATTAAGTGTAAATCAGACAGAAACTTTAGTATAACTGCAGTGTGTGTCAAGTGTAAATGTCTTCGAAAAGAAACTAGACAATTTCCTCTTCCAAGGACCGGTTCATCCTGCGACGGATATGTGGGCCACCGAGCTGCTAGCTACAACAGCCTGGTTGACCAGTCAAGCACCAGACAAGCCTGGCCCAGGGCCGGGCTGCGAGAATAGGAAAATTCTCGAAACTCATCAAAGGTATATCATGTGTGTATATCAGTGGCTGCTGCCCTTTTCCATCAATATTAAAACGCGACCCTTTTTATGCTCGTGTAGTGAGCATCGTGTTAGGTGCCATATAAGTTATTAGGTAACGCTTAGTTAACCTACTAACAAGAGATGGAGATTTAATGTTTCAGTCCGTCTTGGATCATTGTCAAGTGCTATGGATATAGAAATCAGATGTTCCTGGTAGTCTTGAGAGCAGTTGTTTTGGTTCGTTCTATTTTGGTTCATTCTGAATTATCGTGTGGGCGTGTTTCATCTTCATTTTGTTGGTTAGTTGCGAATTGTTCCAATCATGATATGCCTTGTTTTAGAGTGGTGGTGAATTGTTCCAGCCAGTGCATTGAGTTACCGTGGGTTATAAATTGTTCCATTTACGGTTTTGTGATTTTTATTCTTTACTAGTAAATATGAGGCGGGTAGGCTTTTTTAAATAAGCATTTTACGAATAAGCAAATTAAATACGTTGAGGAAAATGTGTAAATTTACTTGAAGTAGCAATAAGGTTTATTGAAGAGGTTTCACGAAGCCTCTGGCATCTTGCGACATCGTTTGCAGGATTCTAGTGGGTAATTAAACGCCAGGTTGGCTAATTGTGAGCTTTTTTTGCGTGTGCTCAGCATTGAAAATATTTCAGTCCCCATTTTTTTTTCTCTTTTTTTTTTGACAATTGTATACATGAGCAGTGTGTTGCTACATTATTCTGTATGATAGTTACACATTGTTTCCCCCGTCATATTCTATCGTGCAGAATGGCTCACATTTATCGTTTTAAAATGTCAGCCTAAGCTGGAGACTTCAGTAAGGCAATGAGGATATCTTCAGATATTCCAGTAAGGGTTTATCACCTATGACAGCTTCCAAGATTTCATTCTAGCAGAGCTGGAGTTACTATCACCTGGGATGACCCTAGTGGATTTAGCACTTAGTAATGATTGTAATAATAATAGTAATAGGTTGGGTTTTCAATATTGTGGTGTATGTGTTAGGTATGGTGCTCCTGTTTAACCAAGTACTTGTGACACGCAAGTAAACTATAAGTATTTTTTCTGTATACCGATCTGAGTTGTGTTTAGGTTATATATATATATATATATATATATATATATATATATATATATATATATATATATATATATATATATATATATATATATATATATATATATGTCGTGCCGAATAGGCAAAACTTGCGATCTTGGCTTAAATAGCAACGCTCATCTTGCCATATAGGACAAGCGAAAATTTGTGTATGCAATAATTTCGCCAAAATCATTCTGAACCTAACGAAAAAAATATATTTCACTGTGTTTGTTTAGTATTAAATTATTGTAAACAAATCTAAAATATATTTAGTTGAGTTGGGCTAAAATAAATTGTTCTTGTTACAATAAGGTTAGGTAAGTTTTCTAAGATACTTTTGGAGCAAAATTAAAAAAATTTACATTAACATTAAAGAAAAGAATATATCTTTAAATGTATAAGAGAAAATTTTAGAAACGACTTAATTTTAAATGAGTTCTTGCTAATTGACCAGTTTTACATATTCGGCACGACATATATATATATATATATATATATATATATATATATATATATATATATATATATATATATATATATATATATATGTCATCAATAGTAATATACTTCTTTAACGTGATGGTATCTTCCTCTTTTATTTTTTTTTTTTTTTTTTTTTTTTTATTTTTTTTTTTTTTTTTTTTTTTTTTTTGAGTCGGGAAGGTTTAACGTAAAGTGGATGTGGTTGGTTTTGTTACTACTATGTAATGTAGGTGTTGAATTTCATGATCGGAGAAGTATGAAGTTTTCTGTGTGCATCACTATTTTCACCGTGGTTTGTTCGTAAGTAATACACGTATTATGTATATGCAGTTTTAAATAAAATATAAAATAATAATATCACCCGAGAAGTGATGTCTTTCAGGATGGCCTATCCCATGCACAGGAGAAATGGAATATACTAAATACTTCATGGGAATGGGGGTGCCCTGATGTTGGTGAAAGGTTCTTGATTCCATGATTTCGAGCTGCCCTCAGCGCTGTATAACTTGTGGGTTTAGCGCTTAATTTTGATTGTAATGATAATTCAAACTGCTCTCCTTTTCCTCGAATTAAAACTGCGTTCTGTGTCATTTGTGGCTGGTGATGGGTTCTTGATCCGAGGGATTAGATATGTTAAAACTCCATGTATAAACACATTAAACATCTAGGTACACATGACTTAAACACTAACATTCACTACATTTACAACTCCATCTATAAACACATTAAACGTCACCCATCCTGGTCTTCGCAACACTTTCTAGATAACATTAACTTTCCTAAACACTATATGAATAAGGCTCGCTCCTCTAAAAACATTCCACAGTTTACATTAATTTCAGGGCTTCTCACATAGTTACACGTTATTATTATACTTGAAACGGTAAACCCATGTGGGTCACTCAGTGCAAAGAGTGTTATAGGCTCGATCCTGTGTCCACATGGCCAGGCAAATGGGCTACCTGAGTCTGCCTCTTATATTACACCAAATAAATTGTGATGTAAGCTGAATAAATGTGAGATATCCACTAATCAGTACTGAAACTACGAGGTTTGCCAAAGTAACGGTATCGGCTAATTTTGATGGTATCGGTGCCAATATCGGTCAGTTACGATGGTATCGGTATCAGCCTAAAATTGAGTATCGGCATCGGCAAAAAAATTGGTATCGTAACAGACCCGTTATCGTTGCACCATATCACATAGCCTGTGCTTAGCGGACGGAGGATCGAGTCTCCACAGTTTCTTGAGTTTAATCACCCATATGAGTTTAGAACTTCATAAGATAGTCTAAGTCTTAATGAACTTTCATTACACAAATGGCCCTGCCCATGTGTGACCACTTCTACTACTGCCGCACCGCCCTACTTCTTCCACTGTTATCACTGCATGATTGGCCATGTTCCTTGTAGGAGCCTAGACGATGTCTAAAACTCGATTGCTCAATTTATAGCCCACCTCATGGCCTGACCTAGTTAATTGTGGGTGACCCATGTGGGTTTAGAGCTTAGCTTTAATTATAATAATATGATTATTTAAAATGTTACCTGTAGGATCCAACCACTGTGCCCACATTTACTGCTGCATCTCTCCATTACTTCCATTGGCTCGACTATCAAAAACATTGTTCTCATATGTCTGTTAGATTATTATTATTATTATTATTATTATTATTATTATGGGGAGCGCTAAACCCGTAGGGATTATACAGCGCCTGGGGAGGGATGGAAGGCATTCCGGCTTAATTCAGGGAATTAGAGCATGGATCCAATTCCCTAGATCAAGAGCCCCTCGCCAGCATCAAAGAACCTCCCTTGAGGGGTTGTCTTTGATGCTGGTGAGGTGAAACGTCTCTCAATAAATGCACATTTGATCTGGAGATGAACTTTTCACAGCCTGTATCGGTTCATTCAGATGCCTAAATTAGTATGAAGCCTGAAGTTCTTGAGACTATACTCCCCAGAACGCAGTCAGGAGATATAACCTATACATGGAAAATACTAAATGGACTTGACTCAAAATCTGTACACTGAGCAGGAGGCTTGGCAGTTAAGGAAAAATACCCTAATGAAAAGCAGGGGTGCCACAAGTACACTAATAAAGGATCCTAAACTTCTCGACACCCTCTCCTTATAAGTAGAATTTACAACAGACTTCTAGATGTCTGCAAAGAGAAACTTGATAAATTTCTCAAGCTAGTTCCTGATAAGCAGAATGTTGTGCCTACACTGGTTTGCATGCTGCTTCCATAAACAGCCTAATTTATTAGGCTGTAAATCAGGAAGCAGCGCTGTATGACCCTAGTGGGTTCAGCGCTAAGTTTTTTATTTTATTATTTTTTATTATCACACTGGCCGATTCCCACCAAGGCAGGGTGGCCCGAAAAAGAAAAACTTTCACCATCATTCACTCCATCACTGTCTTGCCAGAAGGGTGCTTTACACTACAGTTTTTAAACTGCAACATTAACACCCCTCCTTCAGAGTGCAGGCACTGTACTTCCCATCTCCAGGACTCAAGTCCGGCCTGCCGGTTTCCCTGAACCCCTTCATAAATGTTACTTTGCTCACACTCCAACAGCACGTCAAGTATTAAAAACCATTTGTCTCCATTCACTCCTATCAAACACGCTCACGCATGCCTGCTGGAAGTCCAAGCTGCTCGCACACAAAACCTCCTTTACCCCCTCCCTCCAACCTTTCCTAGGCCGACCCCTACCCCGCCTTCCTTCCACTACAGACTGATACACTCTTGAAGTCATTCTGTTTCGCTTCATTCTCTCTACATGTCCGAACCACCTCAGCAACCCTTCCTCAGCCCTCTGGATAACAGTTTTGGTAATCCCGCACCTCCTCCTAACTTCCAAACTACGAATTCTCTGCATTATATTCACACCACACATTGCCCTCAGACATGACATCTCCACTGCCTCCAGCCTTCTCCTCGCTGCAACATTCATCACCCATGCTTCACACCCATATAAGAGTGTTGGTAAAACTATACTCTCATACATTCCCCTCTTTGCCTCCAAGGACAAAGTTCTTTGTCTCCACAGACTCCTAAGTGCGCCACTCACCCTTTTCCCCTCATCAATTCTATGATTCACTTCATCTTTCATAGATCCATCCACTGACACGTCCACTCCCAAATATCTGAATACATTCACCTCCTCCATACTCTCTCCCTCCAATCTGATGTCCAATCTTTCATCACCTAATCTTTTTGTTATCCTCATAACCTTACTCTTTCCTGTATTCACTTTCAATTTCTTCTTTTGCAGAAGTTATGATCATAATATCAGTCGGGAAGCTTGGTCTGGGACCGGGCCGCGGGTACGATGATTACTGGAATTTGCAATGTGTAGAACACCCTAACATGGGAATGATGCCCATTAAAAGAAATGGGTTTTTGCATTTTTTTAATAAATTTAAATCACTGCTGCTTGAAGTTAAATTATTATTGTCTGAATTGAGAATTCCTTTCAACTATACTTCCCCACCAGTTGTGTGTGCGCGCGTGTGAGTGGGTGACTGAGTCCATTACAACCTTCACCCTCACTCTTGTGTACAGCTGAATGACCCACTCACACAAGCTATTGGATCATTAGCGTCATAATGAACGCCTTGCGAACTTTAAAGTCATTGAGCGGGGCACCATGTGATTAAGACCCGTGTCAGCTGATTTTCCCATGACAAATAATAATAATAATAATAATAATAATAATAATAATATTCTCTGCATATATACTGCAAGAGATAAACATCTTTTTCTTCACACACTGTAAAATATGGATTATAGTAAAGTGTGCACATACATTTGAGAGATGTGCATATTTAAGTGTTTATAGCTTTTTCCGGGATAGCGCGGGCAAAGTGAGGCTTTTCTCAGTGGATGCAATGGCCTATTACCGATAAGTATGAATAAAAGACAATTGAATGACAAGCTTTTATTGGGAGAACGTTTCACTTATGGATATTTTTTTATATTTCCAAAGGTTGTAGCATTTACTACAACTGTTTGGGTAATACACTGCTAGATTGTACTGATGGTTTAGCTCTAATATAAATATAGGATGTGTGTGTGTGTAATACACTGCTAGATTGTAGTGATGGTGTAGCTCTTATACAGAGGTCGCTGTATAGTCCTTGTGGCTTAGCGCTTCTTTTTGATTATAATAATCTTATACAGAGGGCGTGTACCTGGGTGCTACACCGGTGCGCTCTCCCAAACAAGCCAACGACCCACTCTGTGTAAGCACCGTCATCGTTTGAATATTTCATCCGGCACGCACCTCTTTCTGCTCAGAGCTCACCTTGACTCCAGCACCTCCTGTATCTCTTGTCCCTTCAAGGAAAGTGCATTGATGCTGAGAGAGACTCCAGCACCTCCTGTATTTCTCTTGTCCCTTCAAGGAAAGTGCATTGATGCTGAGAGAGACTCCAGCACCTCCTGTATCTCTCTTGTCCCTTCATGGAAAGTACAGTGATGTTGGGAGAGACTCCAGCACCTCCTGTATCTCTTGTCCCTTCATGTAAAGTGCATTGATGCTGAGAGACTCCAGCACCTGTATCCCTCTTGTCCTTTCAAGGAGAGTGCATTGATGCTGAGAGAGACTCCAGCACCTCCTGTATCTCTCTTGTCCCTTCATGGAAAGTACAGTGATGCTGGGAAAGACTCCAGCACCTCCTGTATCTCTTGTCCCTTCATGTGAAGTGCATTGATGCTGAAAGTGTCCGGCGGCACCTGTATCTCTCTTGTCCCTTCAAAGAAAATGTATTGATGCTGAGAAAGACTCCAGCACCACCTGTATATTTCTTGTCCATTCATGGAAAGTGCATTGATGCTGAGAGATACTCTAGTGCCTCCTTTACCTCTCTTGTTCCTTCAAGGAAAGTGCATTGAATCTGACTCGAGCACCTGTATCCTTCTTGTCCCTTCAATGAGGGTGCATTGAAGCTGAGAGAAAATCATCTCTTGTATCTCTTTTGTCCCTTGAAGGAAAGTGCTTGGATGCTGGGAAGAGACTCTTGGTTTAAGGAATTGGATAAAAACTGATTACCTTCCATTTCCCTGGCGCTTGTATGACCTAGACCGCTTTGGCGCATCTACGTGAATATAATATTGATATAATGAAAGCTTACGTCTCTTGTCCTTTGTATGTTCATCCTGCTTGTTCTGATTACGTATTTGTAACTACAGGAGCGGAGTTACATCTATGGTGTCCAGTCTTGAGAGTGGGTAGCATGTATGTGACTCGTCTCAAATAGTTTAGGACAATTTTTCCCAGTTTTGTTTTAAATATAAACATTGTTGTAATTCCCTTACTTCTGACAATATAAACATTACTGTAATTCCCTTAGCTCTGACAAATATAAACATTGCTCTAGTTCCTTTAGCTCTGACAATATAAACATTGCTGTAATTCCCTCAGCTCTGACAGTATAAACATTGCTGTAATTCCCTTAGTCCTGGAAATATAAACATTTCTGTAATTCCCTTAGCTCTGACAAATATAAACATTGCTTTAGTTCTGACAATATAAACATTGCTGTAATTCCCTTAGACCTGACATAAACATTGCTGTAATTCCCTTAGACCTGACATAAACATTGCTGTAATTCCCTTAGACCTGACATAAACATTGCTGTAATTCCCTTAGACCTGACATAAACATTGCTGTAATTTCCTTAGCACTGACAATATAAACATTGCTGTAATTTCCTTAGCACTGACAATATAAACATTGCTGTAATTCCCTTAGACATGACATAAACATTGCTGTAATTCAATCAGATCTGACAATATAAACATTGCTGTGATTCCCTTAGCGCTGACAGTATAAACATTGCTGTAATTCCCTTAGCACTGACAGTATCAACATTGCTATAAATCCCTTAGCGCTGACAGTATAAACATTGCTATAAATCCCTTAGCACTGACAATATCAACATTGCTGTAATTCCCTTAGCACTGACAATATAAACATTATTGTAATTCCCTTAGCGCTGTCAGGTAAATATAAACATTACTCTAATTCTTTAGTTCTGGCAAGTAAAATGTTCCATGGGTTTATTGCTCCATGGGGAAGGAAAAATTTCCCGTTTTCTGCTCCCAGGGCTGCCTGATGAGCTTGAAGTTATGGTCATTTCTCTACATTTTCTGTCCTGAAAGTTAGCATGGAACTTACCCAGTCATGTCTGGTTTGAATAGTTGTTCGTCTTGTAGCCTTCAGCTTTTTCTGTTCACTACCCGCATCCGTTCAACCAATCCCTTAAATTATTGTTAACTCTGAATCTCTGAATCTGTACTCCCTGCAGCAACGGCGATGAACATGTATCATAATATAATTTACAAGAAAGTATTGTAGGGACTGGTTCTAAATTTTCACACTTTAATAACGTTGTCCTTACGAGAGCAGGAGACTGTGAAAAATATGTACTTATGTAATCCCTGTTTTAGGGGTGAACTTATCTAGTTGTATTATTATATTTATGGTATACACAAGTGACAAGTAGATGAACAAGGATCATGTGAAACACTTGGGTATGTTTATTGTGGGGATGTATCGGCAACCAGCGGCTGTATCAATCCAGTACAAATAATAAATGGTGGAAGAGTTGAAAAGGTAATTAGAGGTGATAGTCTCTCAGCCGGCCCCTCTCATACCCATTAATATTACACATGTGTCATATTCAGCTTAGCTAGTTGTACTCAATTGTGCTTGTCTAGTTACAGCTTGTCGAGCCGCCTCTTAACTTTTATCTTTAGGCTCTAATGGATCCTGGTCTTCAGGTCCTACCTGTAGTTGATTCCGGTGGTCATAGCCCCGCGTAGCTTCATCCCAGATGAGGCTAAGGTGCGCTAGCAGCACGCAGTCCAACGCAAACACCACAGCCAGGCTGATCAGGAACTGTCTTGAGGAACTTATCCGGTTCCCTCTTAAAGACAGACAGAGGGGTGTAATGATAATTACCCTTATGTATGAAATTCGTGGGTCTTGAACCCTTTACACTATCCTGATTAAATCTACTCTTGAAACTGTGTTGGTGTAGGCTGTGTAGTGAGCCTAGATTGTTAACTTGGTGACTGGGGAAGTGACAGACGTCTACTGCATTCGCTGATGATGCGCTTGATTAAAACTCTCGCCAGGTCGATTTTTGTGGGCTCCAGGTAGACCACGCCACGCTGGAGCCTCTTATAACCCGTGACTCACTTTTGTCTGGGAGCTGGTGTCAAGGTAAGGTAAGGTAGGCTAGTGATTTCTGGAGGCAGGTGTCAAAGTAAGGTTAGGTCTGCTGGTGACTGACGGCAGATGTCAACATAAGGTAAAATAGGCTGGTGATTGTCTGGAGAAAGGTGTCAAGGTAAGGTAGGCTGGTGATTGCCTGCAATCATGTTTCAAGGTAAGGCAAGTTTGACTTGCAAGGTAGAGTGATGGTGTTTAGACGATTCGCTTGAGGAAAGTGAGTTGATGAGATATTTATTTTAGTGGGTTTTTTCCCTGCTTCAGCCAGGGGTGTCTCTAAGCCATGAAACACAGAGTCCAGCATTGTGACGTCTTGCATCTGTTGCTTGGGCAGCCGAGGGGGGAGGGAAATAGATGTTTTTAATCTGGTCTTAAATACAACATCCTTTTAACAAAAGTGCAAATACTCTCTGTACAAAGAATCCATGGTCTTACGTTCAGGTTTGTCTTAAGTAGTTTGGTAGACAGCAACCCTCCTGGGAGGTACTACTGTCCTGTCAAGCGAGTGTGAAATATAGTTTGTTAAATATTTTGTACTCTGGCAGGATTGCTGAGTCTTTTCTTTCTGTCACATGGACATGCAAGATGACAAGTAAATCTCAGAAATTTCTTCTTACATCCATTATGCACATACCTTTAATTTTTTCTATGCGTTTCTTAATAATTATCAATCCTGCAATATTTTTTTCCCAACCTAGGAGGCATGGTCCGAGAGTGGGCTGTGGGGAAGATAATGCCTCTGAATCACTAATAGATGTATACGGATAGTTCTCTCAGAACCATTAATAGATGTACACGGATAATCTCTCAGAATCATTAATAGATGTACACGGATAATCTCTCAGAATCACTAATAGACGTATAAGGATAATCTCTCAGAATCACTAATAGACGTATACAGAGACAAGAGCACAGCTGCAGACATTCGCAGTATTTTCACCACTGCCTCTCTTGTAGGCGTAGCGATTCTTTTTGATTATAATAATAATTCACCACTGCCTGTCTTCTGGGTATTGACAGTGAACTTAAAACTCTGTGTTCCAACAGCCACTGGAAGAACATAGACCAAAGCCTATCAGTATCACACTAATTAACTGACATTCTATCGTCGAAATAATGGAAGGGTTTGGATGTGGTTTTAGTATGCTATGGATTGGCCCATATTACTCATGACTTATGTCGTAACGTGCATATTTTATTATAAATTTTTGAATGCAAATACAAAATTCGTTATCCTTACAAGCGATTTAGAACCAGTATTTTTTAGGTGTAGAGTCGAGACCTAAGAGAGGCTAGTTCTAAATCGCTTGTAAGGATAATTAATTTAGACTCTAGATTATTATTATGAATCTAGATTCTAGATTATTATTATTATAATCAAAATCAAGGGCTAAACATACAAGGGTCATGCAGCTCTTAGGTTTATAACTACACTGCTGCACATCTGGCCTCTTCACTCTCCCAGGAAGGAGTTATAAGTCTCTGACTGGGTCTCTAGGGCGTAAGAAGACTTCTACTATTGGCTTCAGTCACCAGAGATTATTTAGTGCTCCATGATAAGGCTCTAGAAATAATCAAAACGTGAGTCCCGCTCGGACTATAAGAATGACCGAGGGTTTTCACCACACACCATTTTATAGATATGTAAGATACGTGTACAACAGTTAGGTATCTATTCTGAAACGTTTCGCCTACACAGTAGGCTTTTTCAGTACTCGAATGAAGATGCCTATTGTGTAGACGAAACCTTTCAGAGTAAAAATCCCTAAAACTGTTGCACATGAGTCTTATCACTTATAGGTATTGTATACCATTATCATATTCATATTTATTATATAGATACAAGAATAAAGGAATTTTCGGCTGGCTAAATCCCTCTTACTCAAACTCCTCGACTTGGTATTCACCGTTGTTTACATGTCTTGGTCATCACTTGGCCTACGTAGTCTCATAGTTCTTATTTACTCCCCATAGATAGTAAATGAGACAATTGTCCAACATTTGACTTTTTTTTGAGAAACGTTTCGCCAACCAGTGGCTCTTTCAGTCCAGTGCAGAGAAAGGTGGAAGATGAGGTGAAGTTTGAGATAATCAGTCCGATGTGTTCAGTCCATCAGTCGTGATTGATGGACTAAACACATCAACTCCAGGCTGAACGACTGATCATCTCGACTACTATTTTACGTCTTCTATCGTCTCCAGTAATTATTCTCTGCATTGGAATGATGAAGCTACTGGTTGGCGAAACTTCTCCCTAATAAAGATACCTGCAGAGACGTTTCGCCAGCCAGTTGCTTTATCAGTCTACTCTAATAAAACTGATAATTACTGGAGACGGTGGAAAGCGCTAAAAGGTATTCGAAGTGACCAGTCCTTCAGCCTTGATAGGTGGTGGTCAGTCTTCACTTGTAATGAATCATTCATCAAGACTAAGGGATTGTTCACCACATAATACCTCTTTCCACTCAGATGTTGCACAAATTGCCGATTGTGTGTACCACTAATGTGGTAGGCCTACTGCCCCATGCTAAAAGCAGGTCCCACTTACCCATCTTCCTAAATGTACCCATCCAGTCTGTTTTTTAAAGCTACCCAAAGTACTCGCCATTTTCATTGCGACTCTTCTCACGATGTGTTATTGTTTATTATGTGAATTACTGGGGACCGAACCGCGTCCTCGTAATTGCAAGTTCCCAGCCACACCGTCATAGCTTACAAAATGTAAAAACGTTTCACGCCAGTCGGGGATTTGCAGTTATAAGGACACGAGCTTGATCCACAGTACCCCTGACAAAAGTTTTTTTTTTCACGTTATGGTGAGATTCTTCCTCTTCTTCGTCGTATTATTCGACTATTGATGGCTGTGGCATTGTGTATGTAATCTTTGTTCTACTATACTGCCTTGAAGTTGTGTGTGAATTGTGAGCATATTTACGATCAATCAGACAACACGTTCTTGCAGTCTGCATCACACGTTCACACATGTTCTTGTGTTCTCTGCAACACGGGTTCAAACCGGTTGTTGTGTTCTCAAACACAGGTTCAAACTACTTCTTACATTCTCTGCAGCAGACAGGTTCGCATCAGTCTGTACAGTTCTCACCAGAGTTCCTGTGCTTGCACCATCACCAGTTAGTTGTTCCAGTCTGTCTTAACCTCTTGGATCATGCCTGACTACCTGACGTTTACATAAGCACAGTATAATGATGATACAGCAGTGGTTGTGTGTGGTCTGCACAGTGATGATACAGCAGTGGTTGTGTGTGGTCTGCACAGTGATGATACAGCAGTGGTTGTGTGTGGTCTGCACAGTGATGATACAGCAGTGGTTGTGTGTGGTCTGCACAGTGATGATACAGCAGTGGTTGTGTGTGGTCTGCACAGTGATGATACAGCAGTGGTTGTGTGTGGTCTGCACAGTGATGATACAGCAGTGGTTGTGTGTGGTCTGCACAGTGATGATACAGCAGTGGTTGTGTGTGGTCTGCACAGTGATGATACAGCAGTGGTTGTGTGTGGTCTGCACAGTGATGATACAGCAGTGGTTGTGTGTGGTCTGCACAGTGATGATACAGCAGTGGTTGTGTGTGGTCTGCACAGTGATGATACAGCAGTGGTTGTGTGTGGTCTTCACAGTGGAACACGGTGCTACAACAGTGGTTGTGTGTTGTCTTCACAGTGGAATACAGTGTATAAGAGTGTCATGTTATGGAATAGAAAGCGTGGGTGTGTTTGTGGTCAGTCCTTTGAGGCTGCATACCGCTATTAGCAACAGCCTGATTGACCAGTGTGCAGTGTGACATCAGTCTGGGCATAGTGACAAGAATCCTGTCACAGGTATTTCACAGGTAATATCAGTGCGTCCACAGTGTACTGACAACTTTATTCTGTAAATACTGAAAACAATAAAGGCATCAGGCTGACAAGCGGTGGTCTTTAATGGTATAAGGTTTCACCCACGAGTGGGTTTTATGAACTGGGTGAAACGTTGCACCAATAGACTTCGTTGCACTAAAGTGTCTATGTGTTGACTTATGCCAATTATTAACCCAGCCTCCCACCAGGCATAAAGGGAGCTGCCTGGCTGCCTTCAAGAGGGAGCTGGATAAACACCTAGTCATTGCCTGATCAGCCAGACTATGGTTCATACGTTGGACTACGTGCTGCCAGCAGTAGCAGCCTGTTTGATCAGGCCCTGATCCACCGTAAGGCCTGGTCAAGGACTGGGCCCCGGGGGCGTTGACCCCCGGAACACACTTCAGGTAGGAGATACATTAAGCCAGGCTAACCAAGACAATGGCACTTAATTCGAAGCCAGCTTTGATTACACTAATAATGGTTTGGTTACCTGTAGTCTCTTCCGGGGGTCGCTACTTCCACGGCCAGGTTCCTGACCAGGCCTCCTGGTTGCTGGTATGATTGATCAGGTTGTTGGTGCCCGCCGCGCACAGCTTAGCATATGCACCACAAGCCAGCTCAACTTTTGAGAAATTTGTAGAGTTCCCTCTTGATGACAGCTAGGGGGGAGGGTTGTTGGTAATGAAAGGAGGGTGTTGAAGAGTCGTGGTCTCTTTACACTTGTTGAGTCCTCTCTCTGTTTGCTGTGTCTTGTGTATTATTTCAGTTGTCGACATTTTACCCTCCATTGCGGGACACGAGGTATATAATACCCACAAAAGTATAAGTTAGACACAGTTGCAGCATTGGGAACTTTTGTTAAGATTGATAAGTTTCGCTCTTCAGAAAGTTTATCTGTCCAGTCACTGGACTAACAAACCTCCTGGGAGAAACGTAACGTATGCTACTTTTTCCCCTGTAAACCATAAGCCAAGAAGTCTGGCTTCCTTCCGTTACGGGTCCTTGGATCCTCTTCCCCAAGATGTCACCCATGACATTCGGCTAAAACCCATGTACCTATTTACTGATGGGTGAAATAAGAGCAGTATGAGATTTGAACCTAGACTGCAAATCACCCAGAACAAAATCGTAAGATTCATCCTGGACCTGGGACCAAGAGAGCATGTAGGCCAGGATGAATTACAGCAGTTGGATATGCTGAATGTTGAAGACAGAGTAAAACAACTGAAGTTAAATCATGTTTATAAAATTGCTCACAAACAGTGTCCAGAATATCTTGCTGTCAATTTTGTCAAGGTTGGGAACCAAAGCAATCATAGTACTAGGGAGAGAGAGCACAACTTTGTAGTACCCACAGTCAGTGGCCAGGCTTCAAACACCTTTTATTGTACAGCAATAAATGAATGGAACAGACTACCCGCACATGTCAAAGCCAGTCATAGCATGAACCAGTTCAAGAAGAGTGCCAAAAGGTGTCTGATGAATGTAGCTACAGAAAGGGAGGGGAATGATTTTCTATTTTTTAGCTAACATACGTGTAAATTTTACCTTATTCCTAGTAATGACCCTCGTATTGTAGATAGTCTTAATGACCCTCGTGTAGTAGATAATCTTTTTAGTATCATAATAAGATGTTATCTTCATTATAGAATAATAAGAAAATATTATAACCTTTATATTATAATAATAAGGTAAAAGGACCCCAATGGAAATAAGTCACTCTGACTTTTTTGGGTTATCCTAGGTTCTCTACACATATGCTGCTATGTATGATAATTCTATGTAACTGTATTTGTGTATACCTGAATAAACTTACTTATTCTTCGGCCCTGATGTGAACGAGATACCACCGAGCTTCGTGGGTAATGATTAACATATTTACGTCTGAGACATAATGAGAGAATGTGACAGTAGAAAACGATGATACGTGTGGTGTACGGGGAAATTTCGTGGATTTACCGTAGGTGATCTGTCCTGGACATGTTTATGAACGTATGTTTTATGTTGACAGGTTTATGCTGGAATGTTTATGTTGACATGTTTATGTTGACATGTTTGTGCCTGGGTCACGATGGAGGAGGTTTATATTGGCATGTTTGTGCCTGGGTCACGATGGAGGATGACAGACGAGTAATGTGACGTGTACAAGGAGAATTTCCTGGAATGATCGTAGTGGTTCAGTCCTGGACACCCTTGCCACCCATCACTGTTCGTTCCCGCATTTACAGTTATTATCGCCTTTATCTTATATTTCGTTTATTGACATTGTAGCATGTTATAGCTGGTTAAATTTATTGATAGAGGACTATTTTAACCTAGGTGTCCCGTAGCTCGATTGTTAGTGCACTCAGCTCACACACTCTGGTTCCGTGGTTCGATCCACGGTACGGGTCTACCTGGAGTCTACCTGGAGGGCATTCCGGGGATCAACGCCCCCGCGGCCCGGTCCACGACCAGACCTCCCGGTGGATCAGGGCCTGATCAACGAGGCTGTTACTGCTGGCCGCACGCAATCCAACATACGAACCACAGCCCGGCTGATCCGGCACCGTCTTTAGGTATCTGTCCATTTCCCTCTTGAAGACAACCAGGGGTCTTCCCGTAATGCCCCTTATTGCTGGTGGGAGGCTGTTGAACAGTCTTGGGCCCCGGACACTTATTGCGTTTTCTCTTAGTGTACCAGTGGCGCCCCTACTTTTCACTGGGGGTATGTTGCATCGCCTGCCAAGTCTTTTGCTTTCGTATGGAGTGATTGTTGTGTGTATATTAGGGACCAGTCTCTCCAGAATCTTCCAGGTGTAGTTTATGATATATCTCGCCTGCGCTCTAGTGAGTACAAGTCAAGTGCTTCCAGGCGCTCACAGTAGTTAAGGTGTTTGATGGAACTTATACGTGCAGTAAAGGCTCTCTGTACATTCTCTAGTTCTGCAATTTCACCTGCCTTGAATGGGGATGTTAATGTACAGCAGTATTCCAGCCTAGAGAGAATAAGTGATTTAAAAAAAGATCGTCATTGGCTTAGCATCTCTTGTCTTGAATGTTCTCATTATCCATCCTATCAGTTTCCTAGCAGATGTGATAGTGGCATTGTTGTGGTCCTTGAAGGTGAGGTCTTCGGACATTATCACACCCAGGTCCTTCACATTACTTTTCCGCTCAATTGTGTGATTGGAGTTTGTAGTATACTCAGTCCTAGTTATTATTTCCTCCAGTTTTCCATAACGGGGTAGTTGGAAACATTAGGACGTGTTTCCTTAAGGCACCCGCTGTCCCTGTTCATCTAGCATTAAAATAGGTACCTGGGTGTTAGTCGACTGGTGTAGGTCGCATCCTGGGACAAAATTGACCTAATTTGCCCGAAATGCTCTGTATAACAAGGGGCTTTCTATATAGTAGTATGTCATTGATGTCAGCTATGGTCTGTATACCTTGTACATGTACCACTACCACTGCATCCAGCACCACCTCCCCATGCAGCACCACCACCACCTCCAGCACCACCGCCACCTCCAACACCACCACCACCTCCAGCACCACCACCACCTCCAGCACCACCTATTCCAGCAGCACCAGCACCAGCACCATTTATTCCAGCAGCACCACCACCACCTCCACCAGCAGCAGCACCACCACCACCACCAAGGGTGGCGGGATGTATGCGTGACGTCACCACCCACAGTATTGATCGCACACTGTATGTAAGCTGAACTCACACATTAACACACATACACACACACCGCTCTCCTCTACACACTTGCCCTCACAACACACACAGTTATGACAAGTGCTACATAACATAGGTATGGAGTCACTTGTGTACTCGGTGGAGGGGAGGGAAGCTCAGAATGACAGAGTAATGGGAGGGATGGAGGGAAGTGGAGGGATGACTCACTCTTGCGGACCTCCCCTCCTTCCTTCCCCTCCTCAATTCACCCCCCCCTCCTTCCCACTCATCGTCTTCTCCCACCTCCTCATTTATCCCCCTCCTCTACCCTCTTTTCCCTCTCCTCCACCCTCCAATCCCCTCCTCTGCCTCCTTCCCTCCCGTCGCTGCTCCTCCTGGATGTCTGAATGGCGTCTTTTCAACTTTGCAGCGAGTCTGGGAAGTGATGTGCGGATGTTGTGGCAGGTGTTGTGTTGGATGTTGTGGCGGGTGTTGTAGTGGGTGCTGTGGCGAATGTTCTGGCCTGTGTTGTGGCGGATGTCGTAGCGGATGTTGTGTTGAATGATTGAATATTGTAGCGGATGTTGAGACTTCGGGTGATGTTATTTCTGAGTGTGTTGTCGTTTTAATCGTCAGGGAAAAACCACCTTACATAAGTCTGTCATCAGGTGACAGCCTCAGTGATGCTGCTCACCTACAGTGCTCGCCCAGGTTTATTCACCTAATTTTACTCGCCTAATTACGTATTTCATCATGTTTATCCCTGAACACCTGTATGGCGTTTGGCTCACCCTCATCAAGTACTCTCGCTCATTACACACTTTAAAAAGATTGTAATTTCATCTCTAGCTCATTTCAAGTTTAAATTGTTGCTCCTTTGTGGTTATGTGCATCCACAGCTCATCTGTGAAGCTGATGATAGTTACATCTTCTTCACTCCTTCCAGGTGTAATTTTGGTATCAAAATAAATACTACTACTTCTGATATCTGTCTTAACCCCTGTTGCTACTACTGTTACTGCTACTACTGTCTGTATTACCCCTGCTAATACTGCTACTACTGTCTGTATTACCCCTGTAAATACTGCTACCACTGTATTACCCCTGCTAATACTGCTGCTACTATCTGTATTACCCATGCTAATACTGCTAATACTATCTGTATTACCCCTGCTAATACTGCTACTGCTATCTGTATTGCCCCTACTAATACTGCTACTACTATCTATTATCCCTGCTAATACTGCTACTACTATCTGTATTACCCCTACTAATATTACTGTTACTACTTTCTGTAATACCCCTGCTAATGTTACTGTTACTACTATCTGTATTACCCCTGCTACTATTACTACTTGAACTATCTGTATTACCCCTGCTACTATTACTGCTGCTGGTATCTGCGTTACCCCTGCTACTATTACTGCTGCTGGTATCTGCGTTACCCCTGCTGCTGCTATTGTTATTACCGTTATTTGTATTACCCCTTCTGCTACTGTTACCCCTGCTTCTACTACTGTTACTATTTGTATTACCCCTGCTACTACTTCTGGTACTACTGCTACTATCTGTATTATCCCTGCTACTACTACTGTTACTACTGCTACTATCCATATTACCCCTGCTGCTGTTACTATTACTACTATCAGCATTACCCCTGGTGTTAATGCTGTTACTATCAGTATTACCCTTGGTGCTGCTGTTACTATTGCTACTATTACTATCAGCATTACCCCTGGTGTTAATGCTGTAACTACCAGTAATACCCTTGGTGCTGCAAATGTTACTATCAGTATTACCCTTAGTGTTAATACTGTTACTATCAGTATTACCCCTAGTGCTACTACTGTTACTATCAGTATTACCCCTAGTGCTACTACTGTTACTATCGGTATTACCCCTAGTGCTACTACTGTTACTATCAGTGTTACCCCTGGTGCTACTGCTGTTACTATCAGTATTACCCCTGGTGCTGCTACTGTTACTATCAGTATTACCCCTGGTGCTGCTACTGTTACTATCAGTATTACCCCTGGTACTGCTACTGTTACTATCAGTGTTACCCCTGGTGCTGCTACTGTTACTATCAGTATTACCCCTGGTGCTGCTACTGTTACTATCAGTGTTACCCCTGGTGCTGCTACTGTTACTATCAGTATTACCCCTGGTGCTGCTACTGTTACTATCAGTATTACCCCTGGTGCTGCTACTGTTACTATCAGTATTACCCCTGGTGCTGCTACTGTTACTATCAGTATTACCCCTGGTGCTGCTACTGTTACTGTCAGTATTACCCCTGGTGCTGCTACTGTTACTATCAGTATTACCCCTGGTGCTGCTACTGTTACTATCAGTGTTACTCCTGGTGCTGCTACTGTTACTATCAGTATTACCCCTGGTGCTGCTACTGTTACTATCAGTATTACCCCTGGTGCTGCTACTGTTACTATCAGTATTACCCCTGGTGCTGCTACTGTTACTATCAGTATTACCCCTGGTGCTGCTACTGTTACTATCAGTATTACCCCTGGTGCTGCTACTGTTACTATCAGTATTACCCCTGGTGCTACTACTGTTACTATCAGTATTACCCCTGGTGCTGCTACTGTCACTATCAGTATTACCCCTGGTGCTGTTACTGTTACTATCAGTATTACCCCTGGTGCTGCTACTGTTACTATCAGTATTACCCCTGGTGCTGCTACTGTTACTATCAGTATTACCCTGGTGCTGCTACTGTTACTATCAGTATTACCCCTGGTGCTGGTGCTGCTACTGTTACTATCAGTATTACCCCTGGTGCTGCTACTGTTACTATCAGTATTACCCCTGGTGCTGCTACTGTTACTATCAGTATTACCCCTGGTGCTGCTACTGTTACTATCAGTATTACCCCTGGTGCTGCTACTGTTACTATCAGTATTACCCCTGGTGCTGCTACTGTTACTATCAGTATTACCCCTGGTGCTGCTACTGTTACTATCAGTATTACCCCTGGTGCTGCTACTGTTACTATCAGTATTACCCCTGGTGCTGCTACTGTTACTATCAGTATTACCCCTGGTGCTGCTACTGTTACTATCAGTATTACCCCTGGTGCTGCTACTGTTACTATCAGTATTACCCCTGGTGCTGCTACTGTTACTATCAGTATTACCCTGGTGCTGCTACTGTTACTATCAGTATTACCCCTGGTGCTGCTACTGTTACTATCAGTATTACCCCTGGTGCTGCTACTGTTACTATCAGTATTACCCCTGGTGCTGCTACTGTTACTATCAGTATTACCCCTGGTGCTGCTACTGTTACTATCAGTATTACCCCTGGTGCTGCTACTGTACATTTTAACAAGTACTTAAAATCTTTAAACAATAAAAGTTATGTATTTTTTTATCTCGTAAAACAGGTACATCGTGTTTGTTTCACGTTCCATCTCATTCGTACATAGTGTATATTTAGTGGAAATGATTCTGAATGCAATGATGTATAGAATAAGTTGGCTACAAAGTTATGTACTAAATAAAATGGTAATAACCATGTACCATAATTTTTAAAGGGGTGGACCAGTAAGCCAGCGGAAGGCCTCAGTCACATAACCAAAAGTTCCAACGGCGGGTCATCATATGACTATGACCCGCGTCAGGAAACACTTGTCCTGTTTCCTGACAAACCTTACCTAACCTTACCTTACCTTTCCTTACCTAACCTAACCTAACCTAACCTAACCTAACCTAACATAACCTAACCTAACCTAACCTAACCTAACCTAACCTAACCTAACCTAACCTAACCTAACCTAACCTAACCTAACCTAACCTAACGTAACCTTACCTTACCTTACCTTACCTTACCTTACCTTACCTTACCTTACCATACCATACCATACCATACCATACCATACCATACCATACCATACCATACCATACCTTACCTTACCTTACCTTACCTTACCTTACCTTACATTACCTTACTTTAACTTACCTTACCTATGTACTAACTAGAAATATGATTATTTAGTTATTAGCAGCGGATAAATCTATATTCAGTTGTCTTTTTATTTTGCTTGATTATATATAATGTTTCTTTAGGTAGATGTACACATAAGTACAGTCATCATATATAGTGTAAATTACCAAGTCTAACCAAAAAAAAAGTCAAGGTGACTTATTTCCATTGTGGACCTTGTAGTATCTTATTTGAACCTTAAATATTAAAACAGCGAGGGGTAACTCAACTATGTGCAAATCAGTTAGAATAAATGGAGATATACTAGGAATATGAAAGTTAAGACACATGTGCAACATCTGGATATCTTTATTGTAGTAGACGTTTCGCCATCCAGTGGCTTTATCAATACAGATTCTAGGACATAATAGGAAGACAGTAGAACTATATACAAAAGATGAGGTAATCAGTCCCTCGGCCTTGGAGTTAGTGTTCACAGCATCGTGGTGGAGGAGAATCTGGAGCAAAGACAAGAAGACTGGCGGTTTATATAGGCGTCAGTGGATAGGGACGGGCAGCAGACGAGGGCAGTCACTGGTAGGCGGGATTCCCCAGTGGAAGTAGGTCCTTCCCAAAGAGATGGGTTAGTTGCAGCAGCCGTGAAGAAGGTCTTGTAGATGTCCTCTGAACCAAGATTCCATGATGTTGCAGTGTCTGACAAGTTGTGCAAGAAAGGTATGAAATACCGACAATATGAAAGTTAAGACACATGTGCAACATCTGGATATCTTTATTGTAGTAGATGTTGCACATGTGTCTTAACTTTCATATTGTCGGTATTTCATACCTTTCTTGCATACTAGGAATAAGGTAAACAGAATTATTTACATTGTGTATATTATGAAATAGAGTTAATACTGATATTGATTAATAGAACACAATGTGTTACCCACCCACATCCACTCATGTATTTATCCAACCTATTTTTAAAGCTACACAACGTTCTGGCCTCTATCACTGTACAAACTCCCAAGTAAAGTTATAGAGGCCAGAACGTTGTGTAGCTTTAAAAATAGGTTGGATAAATACATGAGTGGATGTGGGTGGGTGTGAGTTGGACCTGATAGCTTATGCTACCAGGTCGGTTGCCGTGTTCCTCCCTTAAGTCAATGTGACCTGACCTGACTAGGTTGGGTGCATTGGCTTAAGCCGGTAGGAGACTTGGACCTGCCTCGCATGGGCCAGTAGGCCTTCTGCAGTGTTCCTTCGTTCTTATGTTCTTATATCATGGAAACCAGTAGACTGATCTTAATGAAGCTCGCAGAAATTGTTACTTATGACGGTACACATTCTAAACCATAACATTGTAAAAAATAGTCAGTTTTAAAATCAGCATTTTTTTATAAGCTTTTATTCAGGTCCAGTGTATAAGCTTAGGTTTGTTAAATTGTCTTATATAGAGTAGTAACTTGTATACAAAATAACCTAAGATAACCCAGTAAAGTCAAACAGTGACTTATCCACTGAGTTTATTCATAGTTCTTTGCACCACACCAGTCATCTCCCACTAAGGTCAGATGACCCACAAGAGGAAACACATTAACCATCATTCATTCAATAGCTGTCTTGTCGGAAATGCTTGGACATCACATTTCAGATGGCCCTCCGAGCTGTAGCATTTCATATCTCCCATCATATATTATTATTATTATTATTATTATTATTATTATTATTATTATTATTACTGTATTTATGGTTAAGTGGTAAATGCGTAAGGGTCAGACAGAGCAGCCTGTGGGATGAAAGGTAATCAGACTTAATAACAAAAAAAGGCACAGTAATGCAAGGAAGGGTAAGATAGTTTCAGTCCTTTGAATCAAAGTGTCTTCATACACTTGGTTAATTGATGCAGATACACACACACACACACACACACACACACACACACACACACACACACACACACACACACACACACACACACACACACACACACACACACACACATCGAGGAAGGGCAAAGAAGACCGCAGAAAGAGTATAGGCTAGGTGGTCAAAGACTGCAAACCTCACTCAAGGAGAAAGATCTGGGAGTGAGTATAACACCGAACACGTCGCCGGAAGCACACATCAACCAGATAACTGCTGCAGCATATGGGCGCCTGGCAAACCTGAGAATAGCGTTCCCATACCTCAGTAACGAATCGTTAAAGACTATACAGTGTACGTCAGGCCCATACTGGAGTACGCAGCACCAGTTTGGAACCCACACCTGGTCAAGCACCCCAAGAAATTAGAGAAAATGCAAAGGTTTGCAACAAGGCTGGTTCCAGAGCTAAGGGGAATGTCCTACGAAGAAAGGTTAAGGGAAATCGGTCTGACGACACTGGAGGACAGGAGGGTCAGGGGTGACATGATAACGACATATAAAATACTGCGTGGAATAGATAAGGTGGACAGAGACAGGATGTTTCAGAGATAGGACACAGACACAAGGGGTCACAATTGGAAGCTGAAGACTCAGATGAGCCAAAGGGATGTTAGGAAGTATTTCTTCAGCCACAGAGTTGTTAGAAAGTGTAATAGTCTGGCAAGTGATGTAGTGGAGGCAGGAACCATACATAGTTTTAAGACGAGATATTATAAAGCTCATGGAGCAGGGAGAGGGAGGACCCAGTAGCGGTCAGTGAAGAGGCGGGGCCAGGAGCTGAGTCTCGACCCCTGCAACCGCAATTAGGTGAGTACACACTCACACGCATATACAACAGGCCTAGTGTCTAATCGACATGAGCCTAGGGCAAAATGGTAACTATCTCTCTTTTACACAGGGTTTGAAAAGGTTAGGTAAGGATCCCTAGCTTTATTGACAAGCTATTTGCAAGTTAAGGATTCCTAACTTTATTGACAAGCTAAGAGCTGTTACCTACAGAAGCTCATTTGACAGCATTTTATTGTTATGAAACATACAAGTAGCGAACAGGATGAAGTTGATATTATACTGTACGAATGTGTTCCAGACTCGAGTCATCCTGGGGATAAATGATCTCACATGAAGTGATTGTCTGGAGTAGGGTACAGCCAGAGTGAAGTTGCTGCTTTCTGCCCGTCTTGTTGTATAGAGGCTTGCTTCTCGCTATCCTCGAAGTGGATCCAAGTGTGGTACTTTGACAATGTTGGCCTTGTACAGAACAGTAAGGCCACCCACATCCCTCCTGTGTTGAAGGCTCTGCTGAAATGACAGATATATCAAGATGGGTCCAGGTGAGAGATGAGACGTCTTGCTCTGTTCTCTACTCTGTCAAGCAGTCGCAGATGAGAGGAGGAGCAGGCAAACCAAGAAAGTGGAGCATACTCAAGGTGTGAGCGTACTTATGCCTCATACAGAATCTTGCAACCCCTACTGTCAAGCAGATGCGAGATACGGCGAAGCGCTGTAAGCTTCAAGGCTGCCTTGTTTGCAAGATTTACAAAGTGTTTCGTCGTGGTCAGTTTGGAGTCAAATTTCACCCCAAGGATATCGACTTCTTCCTCAGGTACCAACACCCTCCCATTCATACTTAATACTGCAGCGGCATTACCATCATGGTGCCTAGAGACCATCATCATGTGTGTTTTCTCAGGTGCAAATGTTACTTGCCATCGGTTTCCCCAAGCTGATATAGCTCTTAACTGGTGATTAGAGCAGCTGGCATTTCTTCTCTTGGATAAGTGAATGTCAAAATACAGTCGTCTGCATATGCATGGGATTCTGGGATGAGATGAAGAAGGTCATTGAAGTAGACATTTCATAACAATGGTCCCAGCACGCTTCCTTGTGGAACACTTGCCGCAAGAGGATGTCTTGCTGATTCTGTTCCATTGAGAACTGCCCTTAGAGATCTACCATGAAGGTAATCACTGAGGAAACAGTGTAGAGCCTGGAGTTCCCAGTGCTTGCAGTTTTGCCAAGAGGCCCTGGTGCCACACTCGGTCGAAAGCACCAGCAATGTCCAGTGCTACCACACAGCTGACTTTGGATTCATCCAGTGACTGGTGCCATTTAGTGGAGAGGTTTAACAACAGATCAGCAGCAGAGTAACCTTTCCTGAAGCCATATTGACAGTCACAAAGTAGTGAGTGGTAGTCTAAAAACTGTCATTTGTCTTGAGATTATTGTTTCAACGATCTTGCCAGTGATTCACACTGACACTGGTCTGTAGTTGCTGATTTCTGCTCTGCCTCTTTCCACAGAGAAGGCCATTTACACTGTAAATGCTGGAAGATGCGAGTTAGAGGTGCTGCTAGCTGGTCTGCACATCTCAGCAATCTTGGGCTTAACTTATCTGGGCCCACAGCCTTTTCTTGGTCAAGCGATTTAAGAAGGAAATGCACCTCCTCCTCCCTTATTGCCACCACTGACAGTTTTGACACAGTTTTTGCAGCTAGCCAAAGAGGGTCCCTTGCTGGATCAGGAACTTACATTTTGGTAGCAAAGTGTTCGGCAGAGGTTCGCTTTCTCTTGACTACTAGTAGAGGTGGGCCCATCCTGTCGATTTAGTACATCAGTTCATCAGGCAGATAACCTTGTCTGTCCTTGACCAGGGACCACCAGGTTTTGGAGCCTACCCTACCTGATGCTAGCTTTCTTTTTGTGTCCACCTCCCATTTAGCGATGACCCACTTTTGAACTTCACCCATGTGCCTACAGGCTTGCCTGTGAAGTTCCTATTACAGGTGGTAGGATGTCTTTTACTTTCGCCATGCCTTGTACTTAGCAGTAGCAGCCTCTCTACAACGAAAGCCAAACCAAGGCTGATCTGTAGGCTTCGTCACATATTGCCAGTGAGGAATGTGTTCTTGTTGTAGATTAAGGATGTGTCCAGTGAAGGCTTTCACTTTTTTTTGTCAAAATCCCCTTGGAGAAGGGGATGTTGACAACTGAGGCAGGATGTTATCCTATCTCAGTTTATGTACAGACTGAGGTGTTATCTTGCCTAAGTTTATATACAGGCTGAGATGTTATCCTGCCTGAGTTTATATACAAACTGAGGTGTTATCCTGACTCAGTTTATATACAGGCTGAGGTGTTATCCTGCCTGAGTTTATATACAAACTGAGGTGTTATCCTGACTCAGTTTATATACAGGCTGAGGTGTTATCCTGCCTCAGTTTATATACAGACTGAGGTGTTATCCTGACTCAGTTTATATACAGACTGAGATGTTATCCTGACTCAGTTTATATACAGGCTGTGGTGTTATCCTGCCTCGGTTTATAAACAGACTGATGTGTTATCCTGCCTCAGTTTATATACAGACTGAGGTATTATCCTGACTCAGTTTATATACAGGCTGTGGTGTTATCCTGCCTCAGTTTATATACAGACTGAGGTGTTATCCTGCCTCAGTTTATATACAGACTGAGGTGTTATCCTGCCTCAGTTTATATACAGACTGAGGTATTATGCTGACTCAGTTTATATACAGGCTGTGGTGTTATCCTACCTCAGTTTATATACAGACTGATGTGTTATCCTGCCTCAGTTTATATAAAGGCTGTGGTGTTATCCTGACTCAGTTTATATACAGGCTGTGGTGTTATCTTGCCTCAGTTTATAAACAGGCTGATGTGTTATCCTGGCTCAGTTTATATACAGGCTGTGGTGTTATCCTGACTCAGTTTATATACAGGCTGAGGTGTTATCCTGCCTCAGTTTATATACAGGCTGAGGTGTTATCCTGACTCAGTTTATATACAGGCTGAGGTGTTATCCTGCCTCAGTTTATAAACAGACTGAGGTGTTATCCTGACTCAGTTTATATACTGGCTGAGGTGTTATCCTGCCTCAGTTTATATACAGGCTGTGGTGTTATCCTGCCTCAGTTTATAAACAGACTGAGGTGTTATCCTGACTCAGTTTATATACAGGCTGAGGTGTTATCCTGCCTCAGTTTATAAACAGACTGAGGTGTTATCCTGGCTCAGTTTATATACTGGCTGAGGTGTTATCCTGCCTCAGTTTATATACAGGCTGAGGTGTTATCCTGACTCAGTTTATATACTGGCTGAGGTGTTATCCTGCCTCAGTTTATATACAGGCTGAGGTGTTATCCTGCCTCAGTTTATATACAGGCTGAGGTGTTATCCTGCCTCAGTTTATAAACAGACTGAGGTGTTATCCTGCCTCAGTTTATATTCAGACTGAGGTGTTATCCTGCCTCAGTTTATAAACAGACTGAGGTGTTATCCTGACTCAGTTTATATTCAGGCTGAGGTGTTATCCTGCCTCAGTTTATATACAGGCTGAGGTGTTATCCTGACTCATTTTATATACAGGCTGAGGTGTTATCCTGCCTCAGTTTATATACAGGCTGAGGTGTTATCCTGCCTCAGTTTATAAACAGACTGAGATGTTATCCTATCTGAGCTCATATTCAGGTAAGAATATGAGCTCATTTAAAAACTCAGTCGTGTCTGGGGTATCCCCTCGAGGATACTTTTCATAACAGTCGACTTACATGCAGATACTTTAAACTTAAGATAAGCCGCAATAAACAACTGCCACTGAATAATTAGAATAGATGGAAACTTGAACGGTGGTCCCTGAAGTACTGGTTGTAAAATCCTCCTGTTCTAACCTCTGGCTGAGTAGTTACACTGTTAGGCTTGATCTATACATGGACCACGGTTCGAGTCTGCGTCCGTTCTTCTGTTGAGTCAGATTTTTTAGATAGTGCAAGACAAGCCATGGGGGTGGAAATCTTCAGGTCAAGTACTTTCACACGTCTCTGTGCGTCATCAGGAGCTACACAGTGTTTGAAGAGTAACAACAGGAGAAATGAGGGGAGGTTTTCTCACAGTAGTGTGGTGTCACCACGCTTCTCTGAGAAAAGTTCCCCTCATTTCTCCTGTTTATACTCTTTCAACATTACATAGCTCCTGATGACTCACA
This sequence comes from Cherax quadricarinatus, assembly GCF_038502225.1. Lineage (NCBI taxonomy): Eukaryota > Metazoa > Arthropoda > Malacostraca > Decapoda > Parastacidae > Cherax > Cherax quadricarinatus. The sequence continues at coordinate 9,012,903 of NC_091376.1, forward strand.
TAAACGTGTGAAAGTACTTGAGCTGAGGATTTCCACCCCTGTGGCTTGTTTTGCATTGTTGAGATCGCCTGTCTGTGATTGTTATGCATTCTAGCTAGGCCCTTCGGGTGCGAGTCGAAGGATTACCACTGAGCTACGAGCTACTTTATGTGCTTGTAGTTCCCTTGATGCTGGTAAAGGACTCTTGATCCGAGGAGTCGTAGCTACGCTACCCTCCCCTCCCTCGGATCAAAACTGATTCCCCCCACTCCTCAGCAGCAGTGTAGCCCATGCGGGTTTATCGTTTCCCAATAATAATAATAATAATAATGTATAATATTAGGGTTTCTATATGCTTAATAAAATTAAAATTAACATTAATTCAGTGTGTTCATTAGCTTCAGTGTTAACACTTAGGCAATGATTTCTGTGAAGCACACTCCCAGGTCCTTCACTTGCCCTTTCATTGCTGTTAACACTTTAGTTATACCTCCTTTGTTATAGGTAGCTATTTTAGTTATAGCTACTTTGGTTATGACTGTAGTGGTTATGATTATTTTCTTTCGATAGGGTTAGAGTTTTAAACTTACTCACACTGAACTGCACCTGTCTGTTATTCCAACAACAACATTAATTAATCTCGAAATCTTTCACCTGCGTAGTAGGCTTCTGTAGTCGAATAGAGACTGAAGAAGCCTGTTGCGCAAACGACAAGTTTCGGCAATAAATATACCCTACTGTTTCACAAGTGTCTTGTTCAACAACTTGGTATTGTTTCCCTTTAATAATATATTAATATAAAATACAGAAGGTCCCTGGTGTCCTTGTAATATTTTTGTTTATTGCCAGCAAACTCTTGTAGTTGTAACTGCTGGTGTGCCAAAGTATCGCTGTCGGTGTAGGCCTACAATTGAGTATCGATATCTGCATCGGGAAAAATTTTCGTGTCGTTCCATTACTAGTTGTAACATAAGGAAGGGGTATGGTTTGTGTTCCACTCGTTCCTTGAGTTGTTTACAATCATTCTGTTAGGTTACCTCGAATTTTATAGTTATGTATGACCTCATCCAGAACTATGTAGATAGTAAACAATGAAAGTACCAGCACTGACATTAGGAACGCCACTTGTAACTGGTCTTGATTTTGACTTTTTTCTCTTTTGCACAAGCTTTTTGCCTTTAATTAAATCATTGCTTGTTCAAAAAGGTAATTGTTCTGTCAGTTAACTGTCTAGTAGCTTCATTAAATTACGTTGCTAGTTTGTCTGGTTTAGAGCCTATGTACCACACGAGGATAATTAAGGCTGCATGTCACCTGTACACCACTAGCAAAGGGTACACAGAATATGAAATAAAGTTAAGTGAGAGATATTCAAGTCTTAGTGTATACGGTGTATGTACGGATTTACAAATGGTTTAGTGATATGGTTGGTCTTGAGAAGGAACTGCCTATGATGGGGCAATCAGCTACTGCAATATTCTCTTGTTTTTATGTTCATGTGATAGAGGATGTAAGCGCCATAGGAATCACATTATTTATGGCATCCAACACAGACAAGTAGATGAGTAAGAGACATATGCAACACTTGGAGATCTTTATTTCCCAAAACGTTTCACCTGCGCAACACGTTTCTTTTGTCGAATAACGGAGGTGATTCATTTCACTCTTGTGTTATGATGTTATAATTAGCGAGGGGGGAAAGGCGACATTCACACACGTACAGTATTTAACGTGACTCTTGCACTCACCGTCCCTCCCCAGTAATAAACAGGTGGCATGGTGGTGCTTGTTGCATCCACACGGAAGGTTTTGTGATTGACGCTCCCTCTCTGCTCCCCCGCTTGAAAGCTTTCTTGTGTCGTGTTGGCTGCTGCTGCTGCTCCTCTTGCTTCTCTCTCTCTCTCTCTCTCTCTCTCTCTCTCTCTCTCTCTCTCTCTCTCTCTCTCTCTCTCTCAAACACACACACACACACACACACACACACACACACATAATTACACAAACACAAGTAGTAATGAACGACTGTCACTGAATAAATATAATATTGGACGGGAACTTGAACCATGATCCTTTTATTAATATAGCGTTGGACTTGGTATATACAAGGACCACGGTTCGTGTCCTCCGATATTCTGTATATTCTTATTTCTCACAGTTGTGTGTAAAATTAAGAAGAGTTACAATTGTGTAACGTCTGTCATCACACAAAGGTCTGCCCTCAGAAGCATTTCACACACATGTTTTACACAACACTTCCTTCTTTTCCGACTTATTAAAGGTAAACTTTGTTAAGACAACGTTTCGCACAGAACTTTGTCACATGATAAAGCTCTTCTTGAGCGAAATGTTATCATTAAAGACTTTTTCTGCTCAATGTCTGTATTGCCCATATTTGTGGCCACTGCATTATCAATTATTATTATATTTGGGGTAAGCGCTAAACGTGTATGGGTTATACAGCGCCTGGGGAATAAGAGGCAATCCGGTTTGATCCAAGGAAGAAGAGACGTCCAGTTCCTTGGATCAAGAGCCTCACCAGCATGAAGGAACGTTTGGCTCCAGCAGTAAGTAATTCGTGAATGGGCAGGCAGCGTGCCTGTCCCGAGGTTAGGGGACGGATGATCGAGCCTCCAGCAGTCCTTGCACTGACCCATACGGGTTTAGTTCTTCACATACTGTGTTAGCCATATTTGTTTTCTTAAATGGGGATAGAAAAGCTGCCAACACTGGTCAGTACCAGTAGGTATGACAAGGCTCTTGTAGCAGGGAGAGTGGACCTAGTAGCGGGGCCAGGAGCTGTGAATCGACCCTTGCAACCACATATAGGTGAGTACAGGCCAGTTGATCAGTTCAGTAATCAGGAGGCCTGGTCTGGGATCGGATTTTTTTAACGTTACCTGGAGGTTACCTGGAGGTTATTCCGGGGATCAACGCCCCCGCGGCCCGGTCCATGGCCAGGCCTCCCAATGGATCAGGGCTTGATCAACTAGGCTGTTACTGCTGGCCGCACGCAGTCCAACGTACGAGCCACAGCCCGGCTGATCCGGCACTGACTTTAGGTATCTGTCCAGCTCTCTCTTGAAGGCAGCCAGGGGCTTATTGGCAATTCCCCTAATGCTTGATGGGAGGCTGTTGAACAGTTTTGGGCCCCGGACGCTCATGGCGTTTTCCCTTAGTGTACCAATGGCGCCCCTACTTTTTATTGGGGGCATTTTGCATCGCCTGCCCAGTCTTTTACTTTCGTAGGGAGTGATTTCTGTGTGCAGATTTGAGACCATTCCTTCCAAGATTTTCCAAGTGTAGATTATGATATATCTCTCCCTCCTGCGTTCCAACGAGTACAAGTCCAGTACTTCCAAGCGTGTTTGGAGATAAAATGTATAGACTACCGACACGATGGAAAAATTAACACACATGCAGTATAATAGATCGGTGCAGGTCCGTCTCAGATCCAGCCTACCCAACATTCTCCACCCTATATATATACTCGTATACTCTTTACCCAGGTGGAGCACCCTACTCAGGGCCCAGAGACAGTGATGGCAGTGGAACGCACTGGGACTACAGCAAGAACCTGATCATGGCCACTAACACTGAATTAGATCGACATCTCCTTAGAGATCCTCAGACGGGTCATTTTAGGATTAATAGCCGTGTCAGGAAGCAGTTCCTGACGAATCAGTCAGTCACTCTGTCAAAAAATTTCCCAGGTAGATCTGTTTGTGAAGTGATAATGCCCACTGTGTGGGCGAAACATAGTAAAGGATTGCATCTTATTGCATTTGTGTTTAACGTGTTTGACTGGTAGGTCAGCAAAAGGTCTCTGAGAAATGACCAATAGTTCGGCTTTATATCTGCTTCGATAGTATTTCGCATATTTAAATTTTCTTAGTGTACGCCTGGGATTCGAACTTTAGTTTTGAGGATTCCCAGAGCCGCATGGTAACCACGTTACCATCGATCAGGTTACCCTCTGAAAGTGGTACCTTCATGCTCTTCAGGCTCTTGTTGCAAGGAATTGGAGCTACCCCTCCAGGTCAAATCTGAATACTTATCATTCCCCCATACAGGACAACATTTCCCCTAATAATAATAATAATAATAATAATAATAATAATAATAATAATAATATAGTGCCTGGGGAATGGGAGGCAGTCATATTTGATTCGAGGAAGGAAAGGGTAAACTTCAGTTAATTTGATCAAGAGCCCTTCAACATCAAGGCACTAAGGCCTTCCCATCTCTCACTTTACTACGTCCTTCCCATCTCTCACTTTACTACGTCCTTCCCATCTCTCACTTTACTACGTCCTTCCCATCTCTCACTTTACTACGTCCTTCCCATTTCTCACTTTACTACGTCCTTCCCATTTCTCACTTTACTACGTCCTCCCTATCTCTCACTTTACTACGTCCTCCCTATCTCTCACTTTACTACGTCCTCCCCATCTCTCACTTTACTAAGTTCTCCCTATCTCGCTTTACTAAGTCGCCCTTATCTTTAACTTTACCAAGTCCCTCTTCACTAAGTTGTTACTTTACTACAACATTTTACTGCTTCAGGTCCCGTCAAGGGGCTCTTGGTCACAGGAGTTGGACATAATCTCTTCTTCCCTGGATTAGACTTGATTGCTTCCCTTTCCCCAGGCGCTGTATGTGTGGAATTTATTTTATAGTATATGAGCTACACCACTCTGCAGTTTCCTTAGAATCACACTCATGCATTCACAAGTGAGACTGCCTGTTGAGACCTCGGTGAACTTATAGGAGAGTCTTGACATAAATAATTTTTTTTTTAAACTGATGCTGATTATTTTAAGTTTTCATCTGTGCTGAGTATTTATGTTCGTTGATTTTGTAAATTTCATCCTTATTTTTATTGTGTTATATGTATGTATATATTAGATTTGATTTTGCCCACCGAAGCGGTTAGTTTATTGTGCACTCCATATTGATTCAGTAGCGCAAGAGATTATGGATACTAAAAAGGCCTAGGAACTCGGCTCCAAAAGGGTTAATAGGAGTACATCTGAATTTATATATACAGTTGACCTATTTGTTGCAAGCAAATTTAGGATATTTGCTTAATATATCTGATATCTTATTTTTATTAATAAGATATTTTTACATATCACATAGGTTAATATACTGTCTCTCTAGTCCTCAATAAGTAGACATTTAAGCACAGTGTTCAGTCAGGATAGTGACCATAGGACTGACCATATGCTTAGATTTGATTATCATCTGTTTGTCTGACAAACTGCAAAAAGTATTTTTACCCAAGCCTAAACCTCTCTACTGTTACATTAATCGGTATTCTTTTCATATTACAGATAGATATAGATAGTTAAATATATAACAAATAACAAGAAAGGCTGGAACAATACACAAATAACCCGCACATAGAGGAACTTACGACGACGTTTCGATCCGACAAGTTGGACCGAAACGTCGTCGTAAGATCCTCTCTTCTATGTGCGGGTTATTTGTGTATAGGTAAATATATATGGTTCTGAGCGCTGAGTGACCCACGTAGTCAATGTGCTCCACAAATATCACAAGTACTATTACTACAAGTAGGATTATTTTATTATCATTTGACTGTATATTCAACACTGGAAATATTGTGTTATTAATCTCTCTCAGGAAGACAAGTAGATGTGTACGTAAGACATATGCAACAGTTAGGTATCATTATTTCCGATAAGTTTCGCCTATCCACTAGGCTTCTTCCGTCGGAAAAGACTGTGGTATCGAACATTTCTCAGTTGAAGGACTTACTACCTCAGAGCTACGTCTTCAAGGCTGGTGAACTGATCCCACCGTCTTTACCTCTCTACTGCTTTTGCTATTGTCATGTTTAGTCACTTCTATATTCGATAAATTAGACACATGTGTAACACTTGGGTATCTTTATTGAGGAAACGTTTCGCCATGCAGTGGATTCATCAGATACCCAGGTGTTGCACATGTGTCTAATTTATCAACTTGTCAGTTCTCTCAACCACTTATCTACACTTCTATATTCGACTAAAGAACCTACTGTGTAGGCGAAACGTTTCGGAAATAAAGATACCTATTTCACAGGCAATAGACTTGGGTTTTGTACTCTTTGGACTAACAGTATAAAATATTATATAAGTCATGGACTGTATTTGGTTAATTTGCATACAATAATGGGGTCATTAAATGTTTATTAATGAAAATAAAGAAATTAGTTTGAAAAGGTTACATGCAGCCTGACTCTAGTGTAGTCGATAGGCTTTGAATCTCATTTACCAACCAATCAACCTTAGAACACAGAAGGTATACACCGACAAGTGTATTTCTCTAAGCGTATATATGCTGAGAGTTTACTCTAATCCCTTTAAAGTATATTTCACTGATGGTGAAAAGGTGTCATTCAGCCTTAATGATCTTTTGAGTAGTCGATAGGGTTTAAGACGACTCAGCCGTCCTTCAAACATACTTTTATCGTAGAAGACGTGCGTCAACAATCCGTCCAGGAACGGATGTGTGAGTTCACATGATACAACAAAATTAGAAATGATAAAAATCGATCTGTATATCCTGGCTACTTGCTATGATTATGAATATGTCTTCTGGTCTCACTCCTAGTGAAGCACTCGATTCATAATTGTTGCTGTATGGTAACAATCAGTAAGAAATGAGTGCTTCACAGTTGAGATTGAGACCAGAAGAAGACGGATTCAGGGGTGCAATGGGCATAATAAGAAAAAACTGTATCAACATCCGTAGTCCCACATTAATCAATATATTACCAGAAGATATCAGAAACACTGATGGGACAAGTGTAGAAGTCTTCAAGAGCAAACTGGATAAGTATCTTAACCAGGTTCCAGATCAACCAGGCTGCAATGGATATGTGGGACAGCGGGCCACCAGCAGCAACAGCCTGGTTGACCAGGCAAGCACCAGACGAACCTGGCCCATGGCCTGGCTCCGGGAGTAGAAAAACTCAGAACTCATCAAAGGTAAAAGTATAAGTATCCATTAACCTACTTGGATAGTGTTGTATAATTTCCACATAGGTTGTATAATATAAATTTATAAGTGTCCTCCTGGATGGATTGTTGATGCCGGTCTCCTATGATGAAGGTACGTTTGAAGGTAATTTAATTGAGCTTAAATTTGAGTGTTACTATACAGCTATGCACTGTGAAGTCTCATTCTCGCGTTTATAAAGACAATCGATTCTTGGTTGTATACCACTTCGATTATACTAGAATAATGTTTCAAACAATATAACGAATGACGGTGTTAGTACTGCATAGGTATACACTGTTTCGAGGCTTATATCGAATCCTCCTTGCTAGGTAAAAGTACACATCTACAACTAATGAGACATTTTATCGCGGTAATGTTTCGCCCTCCTGGAGCTTTGTCAAGCTAATCAGTACAAGCAGTGCAAGGACACAGATGGGATTTATAGGTAACACATTGTGAAAGAACATAAGACTCAGCAGTACAGTAAGGTATATAGACAGACAATGGTTATAAATGACCATAATTTTTAAAGGGGTGGACCGGTAAGCCAGCGGAAGGCCTCGGTCAGATGACCAAAAGCTCCAAAGGCGGGTCATCATCTGACTAAGACCCGCGTCAGGAAACACTTGTCCTGTTTCCTGACGAACCTTACCTAACCTAACCTAGCAGTACAGTAGTAGTATTGGCCCATGCTGTTGGTGGTACCAGTATCAGTAGAGGTAACTCTTGGTTGCTACGTGATGGCGGGGTTTATTGTTTTAAAGACTTGTGCTAATAATTCAAAGATGACGAAGCTGCCTTTATTCTGTCTAGTCACAATCTTCCGGTTACGGAAGCATAAAATTCTTTATTATTCCAAGTCACTTATTCTAGACTTCGTCACAAATTTTACTAGTCTAGCGCATGGTTGGATAGGCCTACGTACACGTAGGAAATAGGAAACGATCAAGTTTGATCTGTGAAAATGAAGGGTAGGTCGAATTCCTTGGATCATGAGCTATTCACCAGCTTGAAGGTACCTCCCTCCCTCAGACATTTCGTACAACGCACTTCGTCTGCGCCACGGGTGACCGCTACGGGTTACTGGGTTCATCGGCAGGGCGGGGAGCAGAGTGGGCCTTCCTTGTTTGTAAACTATTCAATACATCTGCAGTGTGATGTTGATATTTTGTACTATAATGATTACATAGTGGGAACATTCCTAGTGTGTTGCTACGCTACTCTGTATGATGGATACATAGTGGAAATACTTATACTGTTTTGCTTCACTATACGGTAGCTACACTGTGGGAACACCAGCAGTGTGTTGTTACCCTATTCTGTTTGATAGCTCATTAGTGTAAAATAAAGTTGGAAATGCTTTTTTGTCATATTTCATCACGCAGGATAAGTTTCATACATTAGGTGATGAAATCTATCAGCTTTAGCTACGAGACTTCATTAAGGCGATGAGGATATCGGCAAACATCCCACTGTGGGTTCAGTAGCTACACCAGCTACACCAAAGGTTTCCTTCCAGCAGAGTTGGAGTTTATATTAACAGGGAATTACCATCCCTCATGATGCCTTATCCCACACACACGGGAAGTGGAATTCATGGAATTTATGGAGATATATTCTCGGAAAGGCAGGGATGGGGTCCGTATGACGGTGAATTGGCAGTCTTCCTCCTATATGCTAATATATTATTAAGGAAACATATAGCTTTTGTTCTCATATTGTAACTTATATAAAATAGCGTTAATGTAGTCGCACGCAGGGAGTGTTCTCACGGTGTAATTCAAATATTGTAGCTGCACACTGTGAATGTGCCCACCATGTAATTCGTACAGAATAATATAGTATCATACTGCAGGTGTAACCATCATATAACTTACATAGAAGAGTGTAACAACTCTGTGGATATACACAATTTTGTTGGTATGTAGAAGCAGGGATGATGATGATAATAATAATAATAATAATAATAATAATAATATTATTATTATTATTATTATTATTATTATTATTATTATTATTATTTAAAGCATGGAAAGGTTTGGAGGAAGTAGAAGGGGGGGAGACAAAGGAATGGAGAATGCGGGGGTCAGACTGTGTTGTGACGTGGCTAACACGTGGTGTAGTAAGTCAACACGGTGAAGTAGCACGTGGTGCGGTGGGTCAGTTACGCATGTGTAACCGAATACGGTAAAGTGGGAAGCAGTTATGTGGAGAGTCACATTGAAAAGTGAAGAGGGAGGGACTATGTGGAGACGTATTGAGGTGTTCCTAGCCAGCAGTGCATTATTGGAGACGGATCAATAGGTGGGTGTTGCCCGGGCCACGCACGCCCTCCTGAGTGGCCCGCCCACACCACACGCCCACTTATCCGCCCATCCTACGCATGCTCATCCGTCCACACTACCCACATATCCACCCGTCCTGCGCATACCTTCCTGCATCATGGTCCCACGTGAGTAAAAATGCATAGGGACCACTACCAAATTTTATGGTTTGCGTGTATTTGGGCCATAATAATTTTATTTGGGAGTATCAAGATAATCAAATTTCGAAGTGGGACGTGAACTAGGCTAGTGTGCACGTAGCCTTGCTAAAGTTTTTAAGATTATTTAGGTACAGGCAGGGGCTGATCTGCTATGAAGCTTAAGCTTCAGGGCCCCTAATCCCGGAGGGCCCCCAGGAAGTACTTTAGTCCACATTGCTTAAAATTTTTGGGTGTACTGTATGTGAAGGGGTTACGAAGGGGCCCCCCATAACAGTTCAAGCTTCAGGGGGCCCCAAAAATATAGGTCAACCACTGGGGACAGGTACACATAAGTACAATTATACATAGTACACAGGTTAGTCCAAAAAAGTCAGACAAAGTGACTTGTTTCCATTGGGGTCCTGATAGTGACTTGCTCAGGTTTTCTCTCTCTTACTGTATCTCATATATTTGTATACGACGGCGATAAGTTGAAGAATAAGAGTGTATTGCTGAAATGTTTGGGTTCCACAAGTGGTTTCTTCAGTCGCTTACAACACTGGAGACAATATAGTTGTAGTTTTGATGCGATCAACCTGAAGTATGTTTCTCTGTTGTTATTGAAACGTGATGTCTGCGCACTTCTGCCAAGAAGTTACTGAATGAATGATGGTGAATGCGTTTCTTTTTTGGGGGTCACCCTACCTCGGTGGGAGACAGCTGGTGAGTTACAAAATGATTAATAATAATAATGTTATTTTATACATGGGGAAGCGCTAAACCCGTCTGGGTCATACAGCTTCTAGACATGGGAGCGTAATCATGTTTGATACAAGTGTAGAGTAACTCTGGTTCGTAGGATTAAGAGCCAGTATCAAGGCACCCCCTCATCTCGAAGGACGTATTTGTGAAAATATGAACATTAAGTAAGTATACTAAGTTATATGATACTACGGGTTTAGCGCTCCCAATAATAAAAATTCTAACACCTGTTGCTGGTGATGGCTAAGATCTTAATGAAAGGAATTGAAGCTACTCTTCCCTTCCTTGGAACCAAACCTGGTCACCTCTCATTCCCTAGTTGCTATACGACTTCTATTGGTTTAGCGCTTTCTCAATAATAATAATAATAATAATAATATTATTATTATTATTATTATTATTATTATAACGTGAGTTTTGTACTATAACTTTAGCAAATTTCTCGGTATACTCTAATTTAGGTTGCGTCAGATATGCTAAATTAACCAGTTGTAACATGCATCAACAGTATTAAGATTCCCTGGCCAGGGATGTATAGTTTCAATTGTTGAGAATTGTGTGGGGTGACTGTTGGTTGGATGAGGCTTGTCGGGTGGCTGTTGGTGGTGGTTTGATCTTTCACCTTGAATCTACTTAGTTGAGAGCTGACGAACACAACTTTGATCGCATGCTGTTGTTCCTAAATCTTCGGAAGTGGAAGTTTGGTGTAAATTGGATTTTGAGTGGCATAGGAAGGAGGGTCGGAGGAGGGTGTGATGGCGCCTGCGTGTTGCCTCCCACTGCTGGACACTGCTGCAGGCGGCCGCCAATATTCATCCTGGTGCTGTGGCTGTGGAGTCCTGCAGGCAGTCCCGGACCTGACGTCCTCCTGAGGAGAGGCACGGGTAAGAAGTCACCTGGTTGGTGCTACCCGTTCACATGAGCCAGGAGGCGAGCCTCATCACGCCACCTGCTATACCAGCTAACAGGACAAGGTGTTTGCACGAGTGTAGGTGAGGAGCCACGCGTGATGGCTCTACAGCAGTCTCTACCTCAGCAGCAGCAGCGGCACTGGTGGCGGCCATGCAATGGTGAGTCACGCGCACCACTGCACCAATACCTGCCCAGCATTTATTGTATTCGTTTAGTGCTTGCGGTGATTGATTCACAACTCCTGGCACAGCCTCGTCTTCGTTGTTGCCCTGAAATGGGTGACCTCTTGGACTTAATCTTATTGTACGTTGTTTTTTTGGGGTGTTGGGAGGGATCAAGAACATCGCGATCACTTCTTTCATTATTATCGCTACAGTTTTTTTCAATGCCATTCAATTAAAAAAAGGGGGGGGTCTTGGTGATTGACAGAGATTAAACTGAAACATTGACATTGAACGTAGATTCAGTTGTGTGCGTGCGCGAGTTGTGCATTCTTGGGTCGATATGGGCTGCCACCACTGTTAAAATGAGCAGAATGCTGGATTGTTCTCGTGTTGGGGCAGATGAGCCTCTTCCTGGGTGTTGAGCACGAATAGCTTTTTCCAGGCTTGTTGGCGAGTCTTAAAGGGTGATAGACGGGTCTAACAGGTTTGTGGGCGGTGTCTTCTAAAGATTGTGGGTGGTCTTCCAAGAATGTGGGCAGGTCTGTGGGATGAGAATTGATGTTCCAGAGTTGTGGACGGGTCTTCCATGGTTATGGGTGGTCCTTCAGTGATTACAGGTGTGTATTCGGAAGGGGTCTTCCAGGGTTGCGGGCGATATGCTGGAGATGAATTGGTGGGTAGCTGAGAGGAAAGGTTAGCACACCCTCCACTCCCCCCCCCATTGGCACTATGAACCCTCGTGTTTCAAGGTCAAGCTTAGAGTAAGGCTCTGTTTATACCATTTTGCGACCTCATCACAGTGGGTAGGTGCTCATTGTCCTGGTCGTCTTATCATGTTACAATGCCACAAACTTGTCAGTGAAGTCCACAGTTTAGACATACTTAGAACCAGTCTACTCTTTGAAAGAAACTAAGTTTCTCATAAAAGGGAGGGATTTGTTATAACCTATCTTCACGCTGTTATAAAATTATTATGACTTAAACTAATCTGACGTCTTTCGATTTGTATTTTTAATCAAATGTGAATAACACGAGCAGAACATCAGTTTGATCCAATGTTGTGTATCGATATGACATGATAGTCGCTACCGTGTTGGGTTATATATATGAATGATGAAAGTTTTCTTTTTGGGTCACCCTGCTTCGGTGGGAAACGGCCGACGTGTTATATATATATATATATATATATATATATATATATATATATATATATATATATATATATATATATATATATATATATATATATATATATATATATAATGTCGTGCCGAATATGTAAAACTGGTCAATTAGCAAGAACTCACTTAAAATTAAGTCCTTTTTAAAATTTTCCCTTATACGTTTAAAGATATTTTTTCATTAATGTTAATGTAAAAAATTTTAATTTTGCACGAAAAGAATCTTAGAAAACTTACCTTACCTTATTATAACAGTGCAATTTATTTTAGCCAAATCCAACTAAATATATTTTAAATACGTTTACAATAATTTAGTACTAAACAAACACAAATATTTTTTTTCGTTAGGTTCAGAATGATTTTGGCGAAATTATTGCATACACAAATTTTCACTTGTCCTATATGGCAAGACGAGCGTTGCTATTTAAGCCAAGATCGCAAGTTCTGCCTATTCGGCACGACATATATATAAACATATATATATATATATATATATATATATATATATATATATATATATATATATATATATATATATATATATATATATATATATATAGTATATGCTGTATTATAAACTATGCCTGCATTGAATACTGACCTGTGTATTGCGACACAGCCGGAAGACAACAGTATGTGCTTCAGGCAGTGCTGTGCCTCAAGGCACACATGCAGGGTTATATGTCAGTTTCATCATGAAAAATACGTCTTGGGAATAAAATATGTATAATCAAGATATTTATTGAAGGAGATGTTTCGCCACTGAAATTGGTGACTTTACAATCCATAGGACTGACAAGTCACCAATAGTGAAACGTTCCTTTAAGTATCTTGATTGTGCGTTTGTGTTTTCTCAATCTGTCGGTATTAACGTATCATAACTTGTACAGCTTAGCTTAGGTCGTGTTGTCTTTATTCCTTTTGTCTAATTGTAGAAAAAGCAATGCTTTTATAGGAAAATGAATCCATCAACAGTATGTTGGTACCCTATACTGTATTTTCCAGTCATTCTCCATCGCACAGGATGGGGGTCATACAAGGTGCTGGAATCTGTCAGTCTGAGCTGGGAGACTTCAGTGGTTGAGTGAGGATATCATCAAGTATTTCCTGTGTTGGGTGAGGAAGAGAGTTACTAGAGGAGGCAGGAAGAACTACAACCACTGGAAATTAAATGAAAAAAAAATGATTGTTAAGTTAAACGAAGAAGAAAGGACACCATGAGCGTAACATCTGCTCATGTAGCTAAAAGTAGCTAGCCAAGCGGTGGCTGTGTAGTAGTTACTAGTTGTCAGAGGCACTTGTCGATAAACACTGTAATGGGTATTCATTTTCTTTATTGACTTTTCGGAACTTTCTTCATGAATCATCATAATCTAAAATATATTGCAGAAGTAAAGCACAATTTAAAAAAAAAGAACATTTAAAATTTTGTCTGCATCATGAAGTAACCAAACTAAGATAATTTATATGATTTACAACAGACTTAAAATATCTTTGTATTCCACTGACATATTTTAAAGATTACGCTAGAAATTTCAGAACCAAATTGAATAATTTAGATCGAAAAACTCAAACAGAAATGCTATACAAATAGTATAAAACTCAGCAATATAGGTTAAATTCCAATAAGAACTTAAACGTGAAATAAGCACCAAATTATAGTAATTAAAATTTAGTGGAGAGTATCAAAAGAAATGCTATATTCATATAGTAACTTAGACCTGAAGTTAACACATTACAAACAAAAGCCTAATTAAATCTTTTAATGAGTAAAGTAATCATATAGTAATGTTATGTAAATTTATAATACAAAGAAAGGCAGTATTTTTATTAATATTCTAAATAATGCATTTTTATTGCAATAGCTAGAAATTACGTATCAGGATTCCTGTTCATTTCTTCAATAATAAACTATGGCAAATTATTAACAGTGAAGTGTTGAATTGATTTTTCTTAGTTATCAAATTCAGGTTTCAAGTTGTGTATACATAAGAACGAAGGAACACTGCAGCAGGCCTACTGGCCCATGCGATGCAGGTCCAAGTCTCCTACCAGCTTAAGCCAATGCACCCAAACTAGTCAGGTCAGGTCACCTTGACTTAAGGGAGGAACACGGCAACCGACCTGGTAGCACAAGCTATCAGGTCCAACTCACACCACCCACATCCACTCATGTATTTATCCAACCTATTTTTAAAGCTACACAACGTTCTGGCCTCTATAACGGTACTTGGGAGTTTGTTCCACTCATCCACAACTCTATTACCAAACCAGTACTTTCCTATATCCTTCCTGAATCTGAATTTTTCCAACTTAAAACCATTGCTGCGAGTCCTGTCTAGGCTAGATATTTTCAGCACACTATTTACATCCCCTTTATTTATTCCTGTCTTCCATTTATACACCTCAATCATATCCCCCCTAATTCTACGTCTTTCTAGAGAGTGCAGATTCAGGGCCCTTAGTCTATCCTCATAGGGAAGGTTTCTGATACATGGGATCAACTTTGTCATCCTCCTTTGTACATTTTCCAGAGCATTTATATCCATTCTGTAATACGGTGACCAAAACTGTGCAGCATAATCTAAATGAGGCCTAACCAAGGATGTATAGAGTTGAAGAACAACCCGAGGACTCCTATTATTTATGCTTCTTGATATGAAGCCAAGGATTCTATTAGCTTTATTGCGAACACTTATGCACTGTTGTCTTGGTTTCAGATTACTGCTAACCAGAACTCCTAAATCTTTTTCGCAATCCGTAATATTAAGATCTACATTATTTAGTTTATATGTGGCATGGTTATTGTCCTGTCCAACATTTAGAACTTTGCATTTGTCTATATTAAACTGCATCTGCCACCTCTCCGACCACTGCATCAGTCTATTCAAATCTTCCTGGAGTGCTCTAATGTCCTCGTCAGAATGAATTCGACGGCCTATTTTGGTGTCATCGGCAAACTTGCTGATGTCGCTCTTTATGCCCTCATCTATGTCGTTTATGTATATTGTGAACAGCAGGGGGCCCAACACCGACCCCTGTGGAACACCGCTCGTGACGCTTCCCCACTCTGAATTCTCCCCATTTATGCAAACTCTCTGCTGCCTATTTGTCAACCATGCCTCTATCCAGGAAAAAAATTCTCCTCCTATTCCATGTGCCTTAATTTTCCTCAATAGTCTCTGATGTGGGACCTTGTCAAAAGCCTTACTGAAGTCCATATACACAATATCATATTCATTACCATGATCAACGTCCTCAAATACCTTAGTGAAAAAAGTTAATAAATTCGTAAGGCAGGAACGCCCCTTTGTAAAACCATGCTGAGATTCGTTGATTAATTTATGCTTTTCAAGGTGGCTACGAACTGCCTCAGCAATTATTGATTCCATAAATTTTCCCACTATGGAGGTTAGGCTTACTGGTCTATAGTTCGAAGCTAAGGACCTGTCACCTGCTTTGAAAATAGGTATCACATTTGCCATTTTCCACTTATCTGGCACCATGCCAGTTTGTAGTGATATGTTGAAAAGATTAGCCAAAGGTTTGCTAAGCTCCTCTTTACATTCCTTTAGAACCCTCGCATACAGTTCATCAGGGCCTGGGGATTTGTTAGGTTTTAATTTATCTATTTAGTAAAAACTGTAATATATATATATATATATATATATATATATATATATATATATATATATATATATATATATATATATATATATATATATATATATATATGTCGTGCCGAATAGGCAGAACTTGCGATCTTGGCTTAAATAGCAACGCTCATCTTGCCATATAGGACAAGTGAAAATTTGTGTATGCAATAATTTCGCCATAATCATTCTGAACCTAACGAAAAAAATATATTTCACTGTTTGTTTAGAATTAAATTATTGTAAACAAATCTAAAATATATTTAGTTGGGCTAGGCTAAAATAAATTGCTCTTGTTATGATAAGGTTAAGTAAGTTTTCTAAGTTTCTTTTGGTGCAAAATTATAAATTTTTACATCAACATTAATGAAAAAAATATATCTTTAAACGTATAAGAGAAAATTTTTAGAAAGGACTTAATTTTAAATGAGTTCTTGCTAATTGACCAGTTTTACATACTCGGCACGATATGTATATGTATATGTATATATATATATATATATATATATATATATATATATATATATATATATATATATATATATATATATATATATATATACACACACACACACACACACACACACACACACACACACACACACACACACACACACACACACACACACACACCACACTCACACACACACACACACACACACAACCACTGACTTCTAACATTATCAAGGAGAAATATCAGAATTGGAACAAATACGTAGATCGTTTACTTCACACACACAGCCAGTAAAGCACTTAAATTACTAGGAACGCCTTAAAGTCTTGAATATGTATTCACTGGATCGGAGAGATATATGATAATATATACTTGGATAATACTCGAGGGCCTGGTCCCAAATCTGCACACTGCCATAACATACTGGAGTGAGAGGGATGGGAGAAAATGCAAAATAACCCAGTGAGGAGCAGGGGTGCGTTGGGCACAATAAGGGAACACTGTATCAACATTCTTGGCTCCAGACTATTCAACATCTTACCAGAAGATATCAGAAACACTGCTGGAACAAGTGTAGAAGCCTTCAAGAGAAAACAGGACAAGTATCTTTACAATGTGCCAGATCAACCAGGCTGCGATGGATATTTGGGCCAGCGGGCCTCCAGCAGCAACAGCCTCGTTGACCAGGAAAGCACCAGATGAGCCTGGCCCATGGCCGGGCTCCGAGAGCAGCGAGACTTTCAAAACTCGTCAAAGGTTCTGGTTAGCAGTAATCTAAAACGAGGACAATACTGCGTAAGTGTTCGTAATAAAGTGAATAAAATTCTCGACTTCATATCAAGAAGTATAAATAACAGGACTCCTCAGGTTATTCTACAACTATATGTCTGTCTAGGCCTCATTTATATTATGCTGCACAGTTCTGGTCACTGTATCATAGAATGGATATAAATGCCCTGCAAAAGGTCTATCAGAGATCTTTCCTGTGAGGATAGACTCTAGAAAAGCGTAGAATTAGGGAGGATATGTGGAAAAATACATGTAGAGTTCAGAACATTTATTAAATGAAACGTTTCGACACGAATGGCTTCTTCAGTCCTAATACAGAGATAACTAAAACGAGTATATACGGTGGCAGTAGTCAGGTGAAATGTCGCGTGGGTAGCACTAGTAGTGTAAGTAGTAGAGGTTGTAGTAGTAGTAGTAGTAATTGTGTAGGCGAGATATGAGTCCGGTGTATAAATGTAAAACAGGAATAAATATAGGGGGTGTAAATAACGTGCTAAAAGTATCTCAGACAATACTTGTAGCAATGGTTTCAAGCTGGAAAAGTTTAGCTTCAGAAAGGATATAGCAAAGCACTCGTTCGGTAATAGTGTTGTGGATGAGTGGAATAAACTCCCGTGTACCGTCCTAGAAGCTAAAATGTATAGTTTAAAAAATAGGTTAGACAAATACATGAGTGGGTGAGTTGGACCTGATTGGCTTATGCTAGTGGGTCTGATGCAGTGCTCCATCTTTGTTAAGTGGTTGTGGCTTGGACCTGACTGGCTTCGGCCAGTAGGCCTGCTGCAGTGCTATATATATATATATATATATATATAGATATATATATATATATATATATATATATATATATATATATATATATATATATATATATAATGGGGTCCACCTCTGGTGTAAATTGTGGGACCCATAGCCTCGGAGAAATGGATAAAAAGGCTTCAATGAAGAATATTTGGATTTCTTCCTGAAGCCGTTTGAATATTCCAATTCCCCTACCACCCATCTTTTCATTTTTTTTTTTTACCAATAGGAATATTTTATTACATAATGTGGTACAGAAGATTTAAGAGATACATTGTTGATATAAATGTGGCATATACAGTACATGTTGTTACGTGTGTATCACTGATTATAAGGCGAAAATCTAATCCAGCTCCTCAGAGCTGGGGCGTGTGCCCAGAATACAGCAGGCATTACCCCTTTGAACAGCCGCACAGAGCCGCTGAAACAGAAAACTAGCTGCTCTGGGATCCCTAGTTACCCTGATGAGTCTTTTTTCCCAGCTCCTTAAGGAATTTAGATGCATTCTTTCCCCATGAACCAAGGGTCTCTGTGCCTATGGGAACAAGTTTCCAGAAAAGTTTCCAGAATAAAGATACTCAAATGTTGCACAAATGTCTCATTTATACACGTGTTGGTTTTGTAGATCATTTATTCACATAGGCCAGTAGGCATGCTGCAGTGCTCCTTCTTTCTTATGTAAGGCTCAAATTAAAAGTAGGTTTTAAAAAAATTCAAGAACTGTTTATTTTCCTTTTTTTTTCAAACGCATTAATCATTTATAAAGTGTAATACTTTTCACACATAATTACCTTAATAATATTTAATATTATTTTCTTATCAACTGCTTCATTACTGGTTCATTATCACCGGTTTCACACGTTTTATTTAAAATCAACACACGTGCTTTGGGCAACATCATAAACCAATATATGTATTATATATATATATATATATATATATATATATATATATATATATATATATATATATATATATATATATATGCAATAAGATCACAGTAAACAGGTGATTTCAGAATATGCAAAACAACCACTCTGAAAGAATAGAGAAATTCCAAGCGCTTTCGTGACTACTCACATTATCATAGTTCCTTGATAATGTGAGTAGTCACGAAAGCGCTTGGAATTTCTCTATTCTTTCAGAGTGGTTGTTTTGCATATATATATATATATATATATATATATATATATATATATATATATATATATATATATATATATATATATATATATATATGTGTGTGTGTGTGTGTGTGTGTGTGTGTGTGTGTGTGTGTATTAGTCTGAAAGAATAGAGAAATTCCAAGCGCTTTCGTGACTACTCATATTATCATAGTTCGATAATGTGAGTAGTCACGATAGCGCTTGGAATTTCTCTTTTCTTTCAGAGTTTTTGTTTTGCATATATATGTGTGTGTGTGTGTGTGTACTCACCTAGTTGCACTCTCCTATATATATATATATACATACATATATATATATATACATATATGTATATATATATATATAATATATATATATATATATATATATATGTACGTGCATGTAAAAGAGACAGGAAGGAGACGGAACGATGTTTCATTAAGTCCTGGTCTTCCATGTGTATATTTGACAGTTTAAAAATATTCATTACACCCATTTTTATTAATTAATGATTTTTGCTTGTGTTATTATTGTTGCAAATTTGAATCCATGGTTGAATGCCAGCGTTTGATAGTTGTAGAATGTTCATGTATGTTTCGAACGATTGGTGGGCGGGGTGAGAGGTGTGGCTTGGAGCCGGCGGGGTGGGAGGGGCAGCAGGTGTGTCGCCACATTGTCTGCCACCTTGGCGTCACCTGCCACAATCACCAGTGACCAGTCTGCCACCACTGTCCTCACCTGCACACTGCAGCTGTCAGTAGCTGCCCTGACCCGGCTCACACCTACAACACAAGGAAGTTTATATAATACCGGCTCACACTAGAAAGTTAGGATAATAGCAGGTCACATCTGCCGTACAAGGTAGCACAGGAGCACCCAGTAATGCCCGCTATACAAGAAAGCTAAAATAACCTATTAGTACCTAGTCACATCTGAAACAAGAACACTGCGCAATCATGAGACCACGACAGGTAATCTTGAAGGTAACGTGTTCCATACAAACCTTAGTCTAGTAACGTGTGCTGAACGTGTACAGTGTGTTGAGAATGCGTCTTCTCAGTGATGTACACCACGAGAGACGAAATATTGCTCTCAGAATGCCCACCTGGAAGCTACTCTGTTGAATTTAAAAAAATAAATCACTCCATTAGTGACGTTTATCAATGCGAAGATGCATTCTCAAGATATTTTTGGGAAAGTATGCAGAATAAATTAAGCACGTCAGATGTATCGGGTTTTTATATTTATTTAAGGATGGTTTTATAATATATGACATTCTTTCGGAAATACCGAATATATTAGAAGGTTTACTAGTCTCATCACATATCGACCAAGAAAGGAATTCCCAGCGTTACCAGAGGACATAAACTCAACACCTACAGTTTATGATGTTGCCCAAAGCACGTGTGTTGATTTTAAATAAAACGTGTGAAACCTGTGATAATGAACCAGTAATGAAGCAGTTGATAAGAAAATAATATTAAATATCATTAAGGTAATTATGTGTGAAAGGTATTACACTTTATAAATGATTAATGCGTTTGAGAAAAAGGAAAATTAACAGTTCTTGATTTTTTTTCAAACTTACTTTTAATTTGAGCCTTACATAAGAAGGAAGGAGCACTGCAGCATGCCTACTGGCCTATGTGAATAAATGATCTACAAAACCAACACGTGTATAAGTGAGACATTTATGCAACATTTGAGTATCTTTATTCTGGAAACTTTTCGCCACACAGTGGCTTCTTCAGTCCAGTGCAGAAAAAGATGGAAGATGAGTACTCTGAGGTAATCGGTCCCTCAGCCTGGAGTCGATGTTTAGTCCATCACTCTTGACTTTTGTCAAAATTGATGGACTAATGACCAAAAGCTCCATAGCAGCTGACTTACCGGTCCACCCCTTTAGAAAAGTTCTGGTTATGATTTTAACTATTTAATATAGTCATCATTCGGGGCTAGAGAAGAGGCGAGAGTTGGGTCTACATGTGCCTGTACATTATTTTTCCGATAGACTCGCCTTTCAAGAGGTGCTCTGATGGAGAACTATGGTGTAAATACCGACATGATGGAGAAATAGACACGAATGCAGTATAATTCGACTTTTTATTGACTACGTTTCGCCCACACAGTGGGCTATTTAGTCACAAACCGATCTGTTTGTGACACGGATGCAGTATACTTCATTTGTGATTTTTTCCGAGGTGCCTTGATGCTGACGAAGGGCTCTTGTTTTAAGGAATTGGAGCTCTCCTCCCTTTTCTAGGATTGGATCTGATTGACTAGAATTTCCCAGGAGCTGTGTGATCTCAACCATTTGGTGCATCATGATGAGTATAATCCGGAAGGCTATATTATGTTAATAGCAACCTCATAACTATTGAAAATGTAGTAGCTAGTCGGCTGACCTTTCTTTTAAAGAACACAAGACAAATGTCACGACAGCCAGGAAAAGGACAGGGTGGATAATGAGAATTTTTCAAACAAGGGAAATAAAACCAGTGATGGTACTTCAAATCGCTGGAGCAGATACAGAGATCATTTACGGCCGCATAGAGGCAATAAAGCATTTAAATTACTGAGAACGCCTCAAAATTCTAAACATGTACTCCTTGGTGCGGAAGAGAGAGAGATACTTGAAGGCCTGATCCCAAATCTGCACACAGCCATAATGACATAGAGTGAGAGATGTAAGAGGAAGTATAAAATAAACTCCGCAGAAAGTAGGGGTGCCGTGAGCACAATAAAAAAATATTGTATCAACATCCGTGGTCCCAGACTATTCAGTATTTTAAAAGAAGATATCAAGAACGCTGCTGGAACAGTGTAAAAGTCAAGAAGATATAGACGCTGCTGGAACAAGTGTAGAGGTTTTCAAGAAGATATAAACACTACTGGAACAAGTGTAGAAGTCTTCAAGAAGATATAAACACTGCTGGAACAAGTTTAGAAGTCTTCAAGAGGAAACTGAATAAATATCTCCTAGTGCCAGATCAACCAGGCTGTAATGGATATGTGGGCGTGGTTGACCAGGAAATCACCAGACAAGCCTGGCCTCCGGGAGTAGAAAACTTCTCGAAACTCATTAAGGGTATCAAGCAAAGGCCCTTATCAATTAGACACTAGGCCTGGTGTGTGTGTGTGCTCGCCTATTTGTGGTTGCAGGGGTCAAATCGTTGCTCCTGGCTCCGCCTCTTTGCTAGTGTGTGTTTGCCTTGCAGTTTAAGATTACCAGAGGTATTCACTGTCTCCAGTCAATCTTAGAGCAAAAGGTTATACAAAGTTCATCACTGTTCACTCCTTTAAGAAGTAACATTGACTCCAGTGAAGAGTTTTTGATCCAAGGAACCGATTCCCCAAATGATGTTTGATCCCTATGAGTTTAGCGTTTCCCCATGATGGTAAAATTAGAGATGGTTAGTGTGTATACAACCTTTTGGTAAAGTAGTGATGTTACGGAACACTGATGTTATGGAGCTCGATGATGTTATGGAACAGTGATGTTATGGAACAATGATGTTATGGAACAATGAAGTTATGAACCTTAGTGATGTTATGGAGTTTAGTGATGAAGCATGGTGATAGTGGATAAATTAGACACACGTGCAACTTGAACATCAAAATGGTATACAATACCGACAGGTTGTTAGGTAAGACACATATGCAACAGTTAGACAACTTTATTCCGAAACGTTTCGCCTACACAGTAGGCTTCTTCAGTCGAATACAGAAAGTAGGCAGGAACAGTAGAGATGTGAAGACGATGTAATCAGTCCATCACCCTTAAAGTCGTAGAATTTGAGGTTGTCAGTCCCTCGGCCTGGAGAAGTTCAGTTCCATAGTCAGGAACTATCTGAAGATCAAGCGACAGTGCGGAGACTTAAATACTGTCGGAAGGAGAGGTGCAGGGTAGTAGTAGTAGTAGTGAGAGGCAACGTTTCGGAATAAAGTTGTCTAACTGTTGCATATGTGTCTTACCTAACAACACACGTGCAACTCTTGGGTATCTTTATTGAGGAAACGTTTCGCCACACAGTGGCTTCATCAGTCCATACAAAGGAGAAACTTGAAGAACAGGAGGAGAATGGTGATAGTAGCCTTGTTGCTTGAAGCACTAGGCTATTCACGAGTGCCACCGCGTGCAATATAAATTCTCTCGTGATATAACTTCTTTCATAATAAAAAGTTCTTTCAGGATATAAATTCTTTCAGAATATATTTTTTTCGAGATTAAATTCTTTCAGGCTCTAAATTATTTCAGCCAAAGGAAACTGTTGGAGGAAAGTAGCGTAGTTAGATAGTTCCTTTTTCATGAATAAGATGTGTACAGCATTGTATTTTTATTTCCCGAGTAATGTCTGTTTTATAGGCTTCGTCAGTCAAATAAAGAGGAATATAACACTGTCTCCAGTGTTAAAGTCGCCTGTATTCGACTGAAGAAGCCTGCTGCGTGGGTGAGATGTTTCGCTAATAAAGATACAAAGTGTTGCACATGAGTCTTGTTCATCAGCTTGTTGCTATTGTGTACCACTGGTAATGTGATAGTTGAGTGTTCACCTCTCTGTGTGACAGCGTTGGTACTCCTCTTACTTTGCTCTCCCTTCAAGAGAGATACTAGTGAAGAACAAGAAGGCACAATACCGTGACTGGAACAATACACAAATAGCCCGCACATAGGAGAGAGATGTGTAAGAAAGGTATAAAATACCTACAATATGAAAGTTGAACATTAAAATGGTATAAAATACCGACAGGTTGTTAGGTAAGACACATATGCAACAGTTAGGTATCTTTATTATGAAACGTTTCGCCTACACAGTAGGCTTCTTCAGTCAAGTACAGAAAAGTTGATAGAAGCAGAAGATACTTGAAGACGATGTAATCGGTCCATCACCCTTAAAGTTTTGAGGTGGTCAGTCCCTCAGTCTGGAAAAGAGCATTGTTCCATAGTATGAAACAATATGGAGAAGAAGTGACAGGATGGAGCTTTTTATAGCGCCAAGAGGTGAGACGTAGGCCACTAGGAGAGGTAAGAACTCAGATGTTGAGAGGTCAGGTCCCTCTCATATCCAGCCCCTCTCACTAGTGGAAGTTGTCGAAGTTGATTGCAGGTCTGTACCAAGATACCTGTCGGTATTTTATACCATTTTAATGTTCAATCTGTCAGACACTGCAACACAAGGGTATCTTGGTACAGACCTGCAATCAACTTCGACAACTTCCACTAGTGAGAGGGGCTGGATATGAGAGGGACCTGACCTCTCAACATCTGAGTTCTTACCTCTCCTAGTGGCCTACGTCTCACCTCTTGGCGCTATAAAAAGCTCCATCCTGTCACTTCTTCTCCATATTGTTTCATACTATGGAACAATGCTCTTTTCCAGACTGAGGGACTGACCACCTCAAAACTTTAAGGGTGATGGACTGATTACATCGTCTTCAAGTATCTTCTGCTTCTATCAACTTTTCTGTACTTGACTGAAGAAGCCTACTGTGTAGGCGAAACGTTTCATAATAAAGATACCTAACTGTTGCATATGTGTCTTACCTAACAATATGAAAGTTAAGACACATGTGCAACATCTGGATATCTTTATTGTAGACGTTTCGCCATCCAGTGGCTTTATCAATACAGATTCTAGGACATAATAGGAAGACAGTAGAACTATATACAAAAGATGAGGTAATCAGTCCCTCGGCCTTGGAGTTAGTGTTCACAGCATCGTGGTGGAGGAGAATCTGGAGCAAAGGCAAGAAGACTGACGTTTATATAGGCGTCAGTGGAAGGGACGGGCAGCAGACGAGGGCAGTCACTGGTAGGCGGGATTCCCCAGTGGAAGTAGGTCCTTCCCAAAGAGATGGGTTAGTTGCAGCAGCCGTGAAGAAGGTCTTGTAGATGTCCTCTGAACCAAGATTCCATGATGTTGCAGTGTCTGACAAGTTGACTGACTGCCCTCGTCTGCTGCCCGTCCCTTCCACTGACGCCTATATAAACGTCAGTCTTCTTGCCTTTGCTCCAGATTCTCCTCCACCACGATGCTGTGAACACTAACTCCAAGGCCGAGGGACTGATTACCTCATCTTTTGTATATAGTTCTACTGTCTTCCTATTATGTCCTAGAATCTGTATTGATAAAGCCACTGGATGGCGAAACGTCTACAATAAAGATATCCAGATGTTGCACATGTGTCTTAACTTTCATATTGTCGGTATTTTATACCTTTCTTACACAACTTGTCAGACACTGCAACATCATGGAATCTTGGTTCAGAGGACATCTACAAGACCTTCTTCACGGCTGCTGCAACTAACCCATCTCTTTGGGAAGGACCTACTTCCACTGGGGAATCCCGCCTACCAGTGACTGCCCTCGTCTGCTGCCCGTCCCTTCCACTGACGCCTATATAAACGTCAGTCTTCTTGCCTTTGCTCCAGATTCTCCTCCACCACGATGCTGTGAACACTAACTCCAAGGCCGAGGGACTGATTACCTCATCTTTTGTATATAGTTCTACTGTCTTCCTATTATGTCCTAGAATCTGTATTGATAAAGCCACTGGATGGCGAAACGTCTACAGTAAAGATATCCAGATGTTGCACATGTGTCTTAACTTTCACATAGGAGAGAGAAGCTAGGAGGACGTTTCGGTCCTATTTGGATCATTTACTAAGTTACACTGACTATAAATGGTCCAATTGAGACCGAAACGTCGCCGTAAGCTTCTATGTGCGGGTTATTTGCGTTTAGATACTAGTTGTGAAAGGTTCTTGATCCTACGAATTATAGCTACTCATCTCCTTCCCAGGACCAAACTTAATAAAGTTTGGTCCTGAGAAGGGGAAGTGTAGCTGTATGCTATATGACCCCATACATCTATATGGTGTATGACCCCATACAGCTATATGACCCCATACAGCTATATGACCCCTACGGAATTTGTGCTACCCCATAAATATAATTCTCAGCTATTATGACGTGGCTCAGATATTCTATATTGTTTTTGACACGGACAGTCTGAGGTATTTCAGCTCATCCTCTTAACTTCCCTAAGCATCTGTGTGAATTTCTCACGTATTGTTTTCAGTAAATTTCTCGGTTAGGTTAGTTTATGTTAAGTTCGGTTAGTTTCCCCTCGAGCCATAAAAAAATAATTAGTTACATAACACGACAGAAGAACATAAGAACATAAGAACGAAGGAACACTGCAGAAGGCCTACTGGCCCATGCGAGGCAGGTCCAAGTCTCCTACCGGCTTAAGCCAATGCACCCAACCTAGTCAGGTCAGGTCACATTGACTTAAGGGAGGAACACGGCAACCGACCTGGTAGCACAAGCTATCAGGTCTAACTCACACCCACCTACATCTACTCATGTATTTATCCAACCTATTTTTAAAGCTACACAACGTTCTGGCCTCTATAACGGTACTTGGGAGTTTGTTCCACTCATCCACAACTCTATTACCAAACCAGTACTTTCCTATATCCTTCCTAAATCTGAATTTTTCCAACTTAAAACCATTGCTGCGAGTCCTGTCTAGGCTAGATATTTTCAGCACACTATTTACATCCCCTTTATTTATTCCTGTCTTCCATTTATACACCTCAATCATATCCCCCCTAATTCTACGTCTTTCTAGAGAGTGCAGTTTCAGGGCCCTTAGTCTATCCTCATAGGGAAGGTTTCTGATACATGGGATCAACTTTGTCATCCTCCTTTGTACATTTTCCAGAGAATTTATATCCATTCTGTAATACGGTGACCAAAACTGTGCAGCATAATCTAAATGAGGCCTAACCAAGGATGTATAGAGTTGAAGAACAACCTGAGGACTCCTATTATTTATGCTTCTTGATATGAAGCCAAGGATTCTATTAGCTTTATTGCGAACACTTATGCACTGTTGTCTTGGTTTCAGATTACTGCTAACCAGAACTCCTAAATCTTTTTCGCAATCCGTAATATTAAGATCTACATTATTTAGTTTATATGTGGCATGGTTATTGTCCTGTCCAACATTTAGAACTTTGCATTTGTCTATATTAAACTGCATCTGCCACTTCTCCGACCACTGCGTCAGTCTATTCAAATCTTCCTGGAGTGCTCGAATGTCCTCGTCAGAATGAATTCGACGGCCTATTTTGGTGTCATCGGCAAACTTGCCGATGTCGCTCTTTATGCCCTCATCTATGTCGTTTATGTAGATTGTGAACAGCAGGGGGCCCAACACTGACCCCTGTGGAACACCGCTCGTGACGCTTCCCCACTCTGATTTCTCCCCATTTATGCAAACTCTCTGCTGCCTATTTGTCAACCATGCCTCTATCCAGGAAAAAATTTCTCCTCCTATTCCATGTGCTTTAATTTTCCTCAATAGTCTCTGATGTGGGACCCTGTCAAAAGCCTTACTGAAGTCCATATACACAATATCATATTCATTACCATGATCTACCTCCTCAAATACCTTAGTGAAAAAAGTTAATAAATTCGTAAGGCAGGAACGCCCCTTTGTAAAACCATGCTGAGATTCGTTGATTAATTTATGCTTTTCAAGGTGGCTACGAACTGCCTCGGCAATTATTGATTCCATAAATTTTCCCACTATGGAGGTTAGGCTTATTGGTCTATAGTTCGAAGCTAAGGACCTGTCACCTGTTTTGAAAATAGGTATCACATTTGCCATTTTCCACTTATCTGGCACCATGCCAGTTTGTAGTGATATGTTGAAAAGATTAGCCAAAGGTGTGCTAAGCTCCTCTTTACATTCCTTTAGAACCCTTGCATACAGTTCATCAGGGCCTGGGGATTTGTTAGGTTTTAATTTATCTATTTGCCTAAGGACCATGTCACTTGTGACCCTAATAGTGCACAGTTTATTATCGTCCTGTTCTACATAATTTATCATTACTGGAATATCGCTGGTATCCTCCTGTGTAAAAACTGAGAGGAAGTATGTGTTAAAAATTCTACACATTTCCTTATCACTGTCAGTGAGCTGACCCGAGGAACTTTTGAGTGGGCCTATCTTGTCCCTGATCTTACTTCTGTATACCTGAAAGAATCCTTTTGGGTTAGTCTTCGATTCTCTTGCAACTTTAACCTCATAATCTCTTTTTGCTTTTCTAATTCCCTTTTTTATTTCTCTCTTTAACTGAATATATCGATTTCTTAATTGCCCCTCTCCTCTTTTGATTTGCCTATATATGCCTCTCTTTTGACCAATCAGATATTTTAATCTATTGTTCATCCATTTAGGATCATTTTTGTTTGATCTGATTTCCCTATTTGGAACATAATTTGACTGAGCAGCTAGAACTATGCCCTGGAAAGCATCATATCGGCAACCATCACCACCTACCTGACCCCTAGTCAGGTCATTCCAGTTCAGCCCACCTAAGTAATTTTTCAGTCCTATGAAATCAGCCAAGCGAAAGTCAGGGACGGAGACTTGATTGCCATTATTAGGGGAATTCCATGATATATTAAAACTGAGTGATTTGTGATCACTCTCCCCAAGCTCATCATTAACCTCAAGATTATTAATTAGTGTTTCCCTACTGGCAAGAACCAAGTCAAGGAGGTTATTTCCCCTAGTTGGCTCTGTCACAAACTGTTTTAAAAAACAATCCTGGATCGTATCAAGAAAGTCACCCGACTCTAAATTTCCTGTCAAATTGCTCCAGTCAATCTGTCTATAGTTGAAATCTCCCATTAGCACAACATTTTCGTATGTAGATGCCTTACGAATTTCGTCCCATAGAAGTTTACTGCACTCCCTATCAAGATTTGGGGCCCTGTAAATCACACCCAAAATCAGTTTTTCTCGGCCCTCGAGAAGCTGTAACCAAACAGATTCAGTGGCTGACGCTTCTAATTTAATATCTTGTCTAACACAACAGTTTAAATTGTCTCTGACATACATCGCTACTCCGCCACCTTTCCTGTTGACCCTGTCAGTGTGGAATAATTTATAGCCTTGTATGTGACATTCAGAGGGCATCTCTCTATCTTTCAGATTGAGCCAGGTCTCTGTTATAGCAATAATATCTATGTTTCCTGCACTTGCAATTAATCTTAGCTCATCTATCTTATTTCTAACACTCCTGCTATTAGTATAGTAAACCTTAAGGGAGCTAGTCCCTTGCTGCCCTCTGCTGTCCCCCTTTGTTTGCTGACCTGTTCTATTGTCTTTATTTATAACTTCATGCTGAATGCCTTTTATACATTTACTGTTTCCAACCCTAGTGTTGCAACCTGCTTGTTTCCCACACACACCCATACCTCTATCTTCCATCAGTTTAAAATCATAGGCATTTCACCAATGGCCTTCTCAATCGAGTCTGCAAGTGCTATAGAGGCCAGAACGTTGTGTAGCTTTAAAAATAGGTTGGATAAATTCTTGAGTAGATGTGGGTGGGTGTGAGTTGGACCTGATAGCTTGTGCTACCAGGTCGGTTGCCGTGTTCCTCCCTTAAGTCAATGTGACCTGATCTGACTAGGTTGGGTGCATTGGCTTAA
Organism: Cherax quadricarinatus; assembly: GCF_038502225.1. Lineage (NCBI taxonomy): Eukaryota > Metazoa > Arthropoda > Malacostraca > Decapoda > Parastacidae > Cherax > Cherax quadricarinatus. The sequence continues at coordinate 9,042,732 of NC_091376.1, forward strand.
GCCGGTAGGAGACTTGGACCTGCCTCGCATGGGCCAGTAGGCCTTCTGCAGTGTTCCATCGTTCTTATGTTCTTATGTTCTTATGAAGCCAAGGATTCTATTAGCTTTATTGCGAACACTTATGCACTGTTGTCTTGGTTTCAGATTACTGCTAACCAGAACTCCTAAATCTTTTTCGCAATCCGTAATATTAAGATCTACATTATTTAGTTTATATGTGGCATGGTTATTGTCCTGTCCAACATTTAGAACTTTGCATTTGTCTATATTAAACTGCATCTGCCACTTCTCCGACCACTGCATCAGTCTATTCAAATCTTCCTGGAGTGCTCGAATGTCCTCGTCAGAATGAATTCGACGTCCTATTTTGGTGTCATCGGCAAACTTGCCGATGTCGCTCTTTATGCCCTCATCTATGTCGTTTATGTAGATTGTGAACAGCAGGGGGCCCAACACTGACCCCTGTGGAACACCGCTCGTGACACTTCCCCACTCTGATTTCTCCCCATTTATGCAAACTCTCTGCTGCCTATTTGTCAACCATGCCTCTGAAAGTTAAGACACATGTGCAACATCTGGATATCTTTATTGTAGTAGACGTTTCGCCATCCAGTGGCTTTATCAATACAGATTCTAGGACATAATAGGAAGACAGTAGAACTATATACAAAAGATGAGGTAATCAGTCCCTCGGCCTTGGAGTTAGTGTTCACAGCTTCATGGTGGAGGAGAATCTGGAGCAAAGACAAGAAGACTGGCGGTTTATATAGGCGTCAGTGGATAGGGACGGGCAGCAGACGAGGGCAAAGTCACTGGTAGGCGGGATTCCCCAGTGGAAGTAGGTCCTTCCCAAAGAGATGGGTTAGTTGCAGCAGCCGTGAAGAAAGTCTTGTAGATGTCCTCTGAACCAAGATTCCATGATGTTGCAGTGTCTGACAAGTTGTGCAAGAAAGGTATAAAATACCGACAATATGAAAGTTAAGACACATGTGCAACATCTGGATATCTTTATTGTAGTAGACGTTTCGCCATCCAGTGGCTTTATCAATACAGATTCTAGGACATAATAGGAAGACAGTAGAACTATATACAAAAGATGAGGTAATCAGTCCCTCGGCCTTGGAGTTAGTGTTCACAGCATCGTGGTGGAGGAGAATCTGGAGCAAAGGCAAGAAGACTGACGTTTATATAGGCGTCAGTGGAAGGGACGGGCAGCAGACGAGGGCAGTCACTGGTAGGCGGGATTCCCCAGTGGAAGTAGGTCCTTCCCAAAGAGATGGGTTAGTTGCAGCAGCCGTGAAGAAGGTCTTGTAGATGTCCTCTGAACCAAGATTCCATGATGTTGCAGTGTCTGACAAGTTGTGTAAGAAAGGTATAAAATACCGACAATATGAAAGTTAAGACACATGTGCAGCATCTGGATATCTTTATTGTAGTCCTAGTACTCAGTGGTCAGTCGTCACGTGAGGTCACAGACCCTGAGCTGCCTTGGGGATTAGTGTGGACGGTTACAAAGCATGGCTTGCTTCTGCAGTGTTTTAAAAATTGAGGTTGGAGAGTTGAAGGAGGAGGTCTTGCTTCTCCAGGAGGAGATTAGGAGGCTGAAGGTCCACCTCAATGGGTCTGGGAGAGAGTGTGAGGTGGCTGGAGTTGTGGGGAATGAGGCTTCTAGCAGCGAGGTGCAGTCTGTCTCTCGCTGTGAGGAGGCTGTAGTTGGGGAGGCAGCAACGGCTACCAGCAGTGAGGTGCAGCCCAGCACCTGCTACAAGTGGCGAGTAGTTCACAGTAATGGAAGGCGCATCAGAGTAAGGAAAGTTAAGAGTGAAGATCTGAAGGTAGGAAATCGCTTCTCTGTTCTTCAGGATGAATGTACTTCAGTGGCCAGTGAAGGTAAGGGTACTACTGCCCCTGCTAATGGAGGTAAGCGCATTCTTGTGGTTGGTGACTCTCAGGTAAGATACATTGACCGTGCTTTTTGTAATAGGAATAAGAAGATGAGAGATAGAGTGTGCTTCCCTGGAGCTGGTGTTGGGGACATTGTCAACAGGCTGGATAATATCATGTCAGGTAATGGGAACAAGCCCATTATCTGTCTCAGTGCTGGTGGAAATGATATTGGGAAGGGTAGGAGAGAAGAGCTGCTAGATAAGTACAGGTCAGCTATAGATTTCATTAAGTCTAAGGGAGGGATCCCAATCATATGTAGCATCTTGCCTAGAAGGGGAGTAGGAAATGAATGGTTGTCTAGGGCAATTGGTGTAAATTGCTGGCTAGACAGATACTGCAAGGAACTTGCAATCCCATTCATTGACAACTGGAACAACTTTTATGGCAAACATGATATGTATGCAAGGGATGGGGTACATCTCTCTGGGGCTGGGGTGGTAGCACTTGCAGACTCGATTGAGAAGGCCATTGGTGAAATGCCTATGATTTTAAACTGATGGAAGATAGAGGTATGGGTGTGTGTGGGAAACAAGCAGGTTGCAACACTTGGGTTGGAAACAGTAAATGTATAAAAGGCATTCAGCATGAAGTTATAAATAAAGACAATAGATCAGGTCAGCAAACAAAGGGGGACAGCAGAGGGCAGCAAGGGACTAGCTCCCTTAAGGTTTACTATACTAATAGCAGGAGTGTAAGAAATAAGATAGATGAGCTAAGATTAATTGCAAGTGCAGGAGACATAGATATTATTGCTATAACAGAGACCTGGCTCAATCTGAAAGATAGAGAGATGCCCTCTGAATGTCACATACAAGGCTATAAATTATTCCACACTGACAGGGTCAACAGGAAAGGTGGTGGAGTAGCGATGTATGTCAGAGACAATTTAAATTGTTGTGTTAGACAAGATATTAAATTAGAAGCGTCAGCCACTGAATCTGTTTGGTTACAGCTTCTCGAGGGCCGAGAAAAACTAATTTTGGGTGTGATTTACAGGGCCCCAAATCTTGATAGGGAGTGCAGTAAACTTCTATGGGACGAAATTCGTAAGGCATCTACATACGAAAATGTTGTGCTAATGGGAGATTTCAACTATAGACAGATTGACTGGAGCAATTTGACAGGAAATTTAGAGTCAGGTGACTTTCTTGATACGATCCAGGATTGTTTTTTAAAACAGTTTGTGACAGAGCCAACTAGGGGAAATAACCTCCTTGACTTGGTTCTTGCCAGTAGGGAAACACTAATTAATAATCTTGAGGTTAATGATGAGCTTGGGGAAAGTGATCACAAATCACTCAGTTTTAATATATCATGGAATTCCCCTAATAATGGCAATCAAGTCTCCGTCCCTGACTTTCGCTTGGCTGATTTCATAGGACTGAAAAATTACTTAGGTGGGCTGAACTGGAATGACCTGACTAAGGGTCAGGTAGGTGGTGATGGTTGCCGATATGATGCTTTCCAGGGCATAGTTCTAGCTGCTCAGTCAAATTATGTTCCAAATAGGGAAATCAGATCAAACAAAAATGATCCTAAATGGATGAACAATAGATTAAAATATCTGATTGGTCAAAAGAGAGGCATATATAGGCAAATCAAAAGAGGAGAGGGGCAATTGAGAAATCGATATATTCAGTTAAAGAGAGAAATAAAAAAGGGAATTAGAAAAGCAAAAAGAGATTATGAGGTTAAAGTTGCAAGAGAATCGAAGACTAACCCAAAAGGATTCTTTCAGGTATACAGAAGTAAGATCAGGGACAAGATAGGCCCACTCAAAAGTTCCTCGGGTCAGCTCACTGACAGTGATAAGGAAATGTGTAGAATTTTTAACACATACTTCCTCTCAGTTTTTACACAGGAGGATACCAGCGATATTCCAGTAATGATAAATTATGTAGAACAGGACGATAATAAACTGTGTACTATTAGGGTCACAAGTGACATGGTCCTTAGGCAAATAGATAAATTAAAACCTAACAAATCCCCAGGCCCTGATGAACTGTATGCAAGGGTTCTAAAGGAATGTAAAGAGGAGCTTAGCACACCTTTGGCTAATCTTTTCAACATATCACTACAAACTGGCATGGTGCCAGATAAGTGGAAAATGGCAAATGTGATACCTATTTTCAAAACAGGTGACAGGTCCTTAGCTTCGAACTATAGACCAATAAGCCTAACCTCCATAGTGGGAAAATTTATGGAATCAATAATTGCCGAGGCAGTTCGTAGCCACCTTGAAAAGCATAAATTAATCAACGAATCTCAGCATGGTTTTACAAAGGGGCGTTCCTGCCTTACGAATTTATTAACTTTTTTCACTAAGGTATTTGAGGAGGTAGATCATGGTAATGAATATGATATTGTGTATATGGACTTCAGTAAGGCTTTTGACAGGGTCCCACATCAGAGACTATTGAGGAAAATTAAAGCACATGGAATAGGAGGAGAATTTTTTTCCTGGATAGAGGCATGGTTGACAAATAGGCAGCAGAGAGTTTGCATAAATGGGGAGAAATCAGAGTGGGGAAGTGTCACGAGCGGTGTTCCACAGGGGTCAGTGTTGGGCCCCCTGCTGTTCACAATCTACATAAACGACATAGATGAGGGCATAAAGAGCGACATCGGCAAGTTTGCCGATGACACCAAAATAGGCCGTCGAATTCATTCTGACGAGGACATTCGAGCACTCCAGGAAGATTTGAATAGACTGATGCAGTGGTCGGAGAAGTGGCAGATGCAGTTTAATATAGACAAATGCAAAGTTCTAAATGTTGGACAGGACAATAACCATGCCACATATAAACTAAATAATGTAGATCTTAATATTACGGATTGCGAAAAAGATTTAGGAGTTCTGGTTAGCAGTAATCTGAAACCAAGACAACAGTGCATAAGTGTTCGCAATAAAGCTAATAGAATCCTTGGCTTCATATCAAGAAGCATAAATAATAGGAGTCCTCAGGTTGTTCTTCAACTCTATACATCCTTGGTTAGGCCTCATTTAGATTATGCTGCACAGTTTTGGTCACCTTATTACAGAATGGATATAAATTCTCTGGAAAATGTACAAAGGAGGATGACAAAGTTGATCCCATGTATCAGAAACCTTCCCTATGAGGATAGACTAAGGGCCCTGAATCTGCACTCTCTAGAAAGACGTAGAATTAGGGGGGATATGATTGAGGTGTATAAATGGAAGACAGGAATAAATAAAGGGGATGTAAATAGTGTGCTGAAAATATCTAGCCTAGACAGGACTCGCAGCAATGGTTTTAAGTTGGAAAAATTCAGATTCAGGAAGGATATAGGAAAGTACTGGTTTGGTAATAGAGTTGTGGATGAGTGGAACAAACTCCCAAGTACCGTTATAGAGGCCAGAACGTTGTGTAGCTTTAAAAATAGGTTGGATAAATACATGAGTGGATGTGGGTGGGTGTGAGTTAGACCTGATAGCTTGTGCTACCAGGTCGGTTGCCGTGTTCCTCCCTTAAGTCAATGTGACCTGACCTGACTAGGTTGGGTGCATTGGCTTAAGCCGGTAGGAGACTTGGACCTGCCTCGCATGGGCCAGTAGGCCTTCTGCAGTGTTCCTTCGTTCTTATGTTCTTATGTTCTTATGTAATCTGTATTGATAAAGCCACTGGATGGCGAAACGTCTACTACAATAAAGATATCCAGATGTTGCACATGTGTCTTAACTTTCATATTGTCGGTATTTTATACCTTTCTTGCACAACCATGCCTCTATCCAGGAAAAAATTTCTCCTCCTATTCCATGTGCTTTAATTTTCCTCAATAGTCTCTGATGTGGGACCCTGTCAAAAGCCTTACTGAAGTCCATATACATAATATCATATTCATTACCATGATCTACCTCCTCAAATACCTTAGTGAAAAAAGTTAATAAATTCGTAAGGCAGGAACGCCCCTTTGTAAAACCATGCTGAGATTCGTTGATTAATTTATGCTTTTCAAGGTGGCTACGAACTGCCTCGGCAATTATTGATTACATAAATTTTCCCACTATGGAGGTTAGGCTTATTGGTCTATAGTTCGAAATATAAATATAAATATAAAATAAAGGGGATAACAAGTTGTACCTGGTGAACAGGTTCTGTGGCTCGGTAGATAACACTGAGTGTCCGTGGTTCAATCCGCGGCATGGGTGGAAATGTTGGGGATGTTGCCTTATACCTGCTGTCCCTGTTCACCTGGCAGTCAGTAGGTACCTGAGTGTTAAGTCGACTAGTGTGGGCTGCATCCTGGGGGACAAGATTGAAGGCCCACAATGGAAATAAGACAGATGGGCCTCGATGACGCACTGTTGGGTAAAAAAAACACAAGTGCAACTAATGTGACATTTTATTGTGGCAACGTTTCGCTCTCCAGGAGCTTTGCCAAACCTTAACGGCTTAAGCTCCTGGAGAGCGAAACGTTGCCACAATAAAATGTCACATTAGTTGCACTTGTGCTCTTTTACCTAACATATTGTGGGTGATTCTACCAACATTATTACACCTGGTAAACATAAGTATACAAAGTTTTCACTGGTTAAGGTTCCTTCATCACTCACCCTCGTGACTTATCTTTACAATGATTTATGTAGTTGACAGGACGGGCTATGTATGATGATTTAGAGAAGCCTAATTTTTTATTTTGTACCATACACAAGTAACCCGAACATAGAAACTTTTGACGGCGTTTCGGACCGACTTGCTGTGTGTGACTGGTTAAAAGCCAGTCTAAAACATCGTCATAAGTTTCTTCTATGTGCAGTTTATTCGTGTATTCCAGTCACGGTATTGTGCCTTTTTTCATATTGTACCTAAAACTAGTCACATTACTGCAGTTTTGTCAACTTGGTTTTCGTCCTTCTTGCACAATATAGTTGTTGAACATTAAAATGGTATAAAATACCGACAGATTGTTAGGTAAGACACATATGCAACAGTTAGGTATCTTTATTTCGAAACGTTTCGCCTACACAGTAGGCTTCTTCAGTCGAGTACAGAAAAGTTGATAGAAGCAGAAGAGACTTGAAGACGATGTAATCAGTCCATCACCCTTAAAGTTTTGAGGTGGTCAGTCCCTCAGTCTGGAGAAGAGCATTGTTCCATTGTTCCACTTCCTGGCGCTATATAAGGCTCCATCCTGTCACTTCAACTTCATATTGTTTCAGACTTCGGAACAATGCTCTTCTCCAGACTGAGGGACTGACCACCTCAAAACTTTAAGGGTGATGGACTGATTACATCGTCTTCAAGTCTCTTCTGCTTCTATCAACTTTTCTGTACTCGACTGAAGAAGCCTACTGTGTAGGCGAAACGTTTCGTAATAAAGATACCTAACTGTTGCATATGTGTCTTACCTAACAATATAGTTGTTGTAGGTCGTTGGGCAGCACTGAATGACCAATAAGGGATTACCTAATAAGACAAGTGTGACTCGATGGCTTCGGGTCCAGTCCGTCTTCAGCGGCGTCTGTGCTTCCTTAACTATACTTACGTAATTGTGATTTGCACAGGTTGAATCATAGTTCTTGGCTTGGGCTTTTAACTATAATGTCAACCCTACGGCCTCTTCTTACGTGATCTTCAGACTATGCAAAATGTTTGTGTACACCGCCTGTCCTAGCCGGTTAGTGTATAGTTTATCTGTACTGTCTGAAAACACTGATTTGTGTATAGAGTCTGTGTACACCACCTGCCAGTACTGGTTAGTGTGGTATAAACCTTGGTAATAAATACCGACAAGTTGGTTTAGAAAGACACGTAAGCAAACACTATAACATATTAGAAAACGTTTCGGTCCTGGGACCTTGATCACTTCTAACATACAGAGGTAGAAAGACAATATATATATAGGCGGAGAGTGAGGTGTGACGCACGTGACCTGAGGAATGTCATAAGAACATGAGAACATAAGAATGGAGGAACGCTGCAGAAGGCCTACTGGCCCATGCGAGGCAGGTCCTTATCAAAACAACCTCTGCCTACGATGAGGACGGGTAGACGTTGAAATCATGTGACTCCTGTGCTGTTGGGTTGGTGGTGCTTAAGTATCATGTATGCCAATGATGCTTAAGCACCACCAGCCCAACAGCACAGGAGTCACATGATTTCAACGTCTACCCGTCCTCATCGTAGGCAGAGGTTGTTTTGATAAGGACCTGCCTCGCATGGGCCAGTAGGCCTTCTGCAGTGTTCCTCCATTCTTATGTTCTCATGTTCTTATGACATTCCTCAGGTCACGTGCGTCACACCTCACTCTCCGCCTATATATATAATGCCTTTCTACCTCTGTATGTTAGAAGTGATCAAGGTCCCAGGACCGAAACGTTTTCTAATAAATATGTCATAGTGTTTGCTTACGTGTCTTTCTAAACCAACTGGTTAGTGTACACCACCTGCCAGTACTGGTTTGTGTACACCTGCCAGTACTGGTTTGTGTACACCACCTGCCAGTACTGGTTTGTGTACACCACCTGCCAGTACTGGTTTGTGTATAAAGTTTGCCTCATCGCTGTTAAACTATTCCCCCAGTGTGTGTGTGTGTGTGTGTGTGTGTGTGTGTGTGTGTGTGTGTGTGTGTGTGTGTGTCTGTGTGTCTGTGTCTGTGTGTGTGTGTCTGTGTCTGTGTCTGTCATCTGTTATGGGCTGAAAGACTTGCTGCCGATAGTAGCATTGGAAAGACACTGCAGGAACAATATTTTGTATTATATATTTCGATCTGTGTAGTAAGCACTGGCATAGAGAGAATTGAAATCTAGGTATAGAATATTAGTGCCCAAACCTCCATCTACGAATTTAGGATTTACTAAGGGACTATTTGCTTTAGTAAACTGCCTGACTGCGCTAGTAAAACCGCCTCTAAGATTACTTTTAAGAACATAAGAACGAAGGAACACTGCAGAAGGCCTACTGGCCCATGCGAGGCAGGTCCAAGTCACCTACCGGCTTAAGCCAATGCACCCAACCTAGTCAGGTCAGGTCACATTGAATTAAGGGAGGAACACGGCAACCGACCTGATAGCTCAAGCTATCAGGTCCAACTCACACCCACCCACATCCACTCATGTATTTATCCAACCTATTTTTAAAGCTACACAACGTTCTGGCCTCTATAATAGTCATGAGTGGATAAATCTCTACACAGCGGAAGGTCTTACCGAAATGTGCCTTTGTTTATGTCTCTCCATTTTCTTAACGTCTTCTATCCTTTCTCCAAATTTCTCTTCTTCATCCCTCTTTGACCCTCTCTAATTCTTACTTTAGTCTTCCCTCCATCCTTCCTTCGTTCAAGGATGAAATGTCTTGATGGTTGCATCATCGTTAATGGTATCCAGTACCCACAAGATTGTAATAAAGTTGGTAGAATTACCGACAATATGTAAAGTAAAAGGACACATTAGTTGCACTTGTGTCCTTTTACTTTACCCACAAGATAATGAAAAAGACACACGTGCAACATCTGGGAATCTATATTCTGAAGACGTTTTACCAGTCAGTGACTTTTTCACTTCAATATAGAGGTGTTTGAAGGTGGTGAAGCTGGAGACAGTAGAAGACAAGGTAATCAGTCCCTCAGCCTTGATGAGTCTGAAGCATATAAAGGAAGATGGACGCTTGTTCTTCATTTCATCAAGATTAAGTAGCAAACATCTTCGTCTTCTACTTTCTACATAAGAACATAAGAAAGGAGGAACACTGCAGCAGGCCTGTTGACCCATACTAGGCAGGTCCTTTACAATTCATCCCGACAGATTGTAATAAAGTTGGTAGAATTACCGACAATATGTAAAGTAAAAGGACACAAGTGCAACTAATGTGACATTTATTGTAGCAACGTTTCGCTCTCCAGGAGCTTTATCAAGCCATTACGTAATGGCTTGATAAAGCTCCTGGAGAGCGAAACGTTGCCACAATAAATGTCACATTAGTTGCACTTGTGTCCTTTTACTTTACACAATTCATCTCACCAACAAAACATTTGTCCACCCAATTTTCAATGCTACCCAAGAAATAAGCTCTGATGTGCAAGTCCCACTCAAATCCAACCCCTCCCAGTTTCAACACTTGTATTAAAATCACTGGTTTGCGAAGCGTCTTCAGAATAAATATCTAGGTGTTTCACATGTTTTTTTCACCAACTTTATGCTGGAGAAGGGCTCTGTAAGGAGGCTGTAGTTGGGGAGGTAGCAACGGCTACCAGCAATGAGGTGCAGCCCAGCACCTGCTACAAGTGGCGAGTTGTTCACAGTAATGGGAGGCGCATCAGAATAAGGAAAGTTAAGAGTGAAGATCTGAAGGTAGGAAATCGCTTCTCTGTTCTCCAGGATGAATGTACTTCAGTGGCCAGTGAAGGTAAGGGTACTACTGCCCCTGCTAATGAAGGTAAGTGCATTCTTGTGGTTGGTGACTCTCAGGTAAGATATATTGACCGTGCTTTTTGTAATAGGAATAAGAAGATGAGAGATAGAGTGTGCTTCCCTGGAGCTGGTGTTGGGGACATTGTCAACAGGCTGGATAATATCATGTCAGGTAATGGGAACAAGCCCATTATCTGTCTCAGTGCTGGTGGAAATGATATTGGGAAGGGTAGGAGAGAAGAGCTGCTAGATAAGTACAGGTCAGCTATAGATTTCATTAAGTCTAAGGGAGGGATCCCAATCATATGTAGCATCTTGCCTAGAAGGGGAGTAGGAAATGAATGGTTGTCTAGGGCAATTGGTGTAAATTGCTGGCTAGACAGATACTGCAAGGAACTTGCAATCCCATTCATTGACAACTGGAACAACTTTTATGGCAAACATGATATGTATGCAAGGGATGGGGTACATCTCTCTGGGTCAGGGGTGGTAGCACTTGCAGACTCGATTGAGAAGGCCATTGGTGAAATGCCTATGATTTTAAACTGATGGAAGATAGAGGTATGGGTGTGTGTGGGAAACAAGCAGGTTGCAACACTAGGGTTGGAAACAGTAAATGTATAAAAGGTATTCAGCATGAAGTTATAAATAAAGACAATAGAACAGGTCAGCAAACAAAGGGGGACAGCAGAGGGCAGCAAGGGACTAGCTCCCTTAAGGTTTACTATACTAATAGCAGGAGTGTTAGAAATAAGATAGATGAGCTAAGATTAATTGCAAGTGCAGGAAACATAGATATTATTGCTATAACAGAGACCTGGCTCAATCTGAAAGATAGAGAGATGCCCTCTGAATGTCACATACAAGGCTATAAATTATTCCACACTGACAGGGTCAACAGGAAAGGTGGTGGAGTAGCGATGTATGTCAGAGACAATTTAAATTGTTGTGTTAGACAAGATATTAAATTAGAAGCGTCAGCCACTGAATCTGTTTGGTTACAGCTTCTCGAGGGCCGAGAAAAACTAATTTTGGGTGTGATTTACAGGGCCCCAAATCTTGATAGGGAGTGCAGTAAACTTCTATGGGACGAAATTCGTAAGGCATCTACATACGAAAATGTTGTGCTAATGGGAGATTTCAACTATAGACAGATTGACTGGAGCAATTTGACAGGAAATTTAGAGTCGGGTGACTTTCTTGATACGATCCAGGATTGTTTTTTAAAACAGTTTGTGACAGAGCCAACTAGGGGAAATAACCTCCTTGACTTGGTTCTTGCCAGTAGGGAAACACTAATTAATAATCTTGAGGTTAATGATGAGCTTGGGGAGAGTGATCACAAATCACTCAGTTTTAATATATCATGGAATTCCCCTAATAATGGCAATCAAGTCTCCGTCCCTGACTTTCGCTTGGCTGATTTCATAGGACTGAAAAATTACTTAGGTGGGCTGAACTGGAATGACCTGACTAAGGGTCAGGTAGGTGGTGATGGTTGCCGATATGATGCTTTCCAGGGCATAGTTCTAGCTGCTCAGTCAAATTATGTTCCAAATAGGGAAATCAGATCAAACAAAAATGATCCTAAATGGATGAACAATAGATTAAAATATCTGATTGGTCAAAAGAGAGGCATATATAGGCAAATCAAAAGAGGAGAGGGGCAATTAAGAAATCGATATATTCAGTTAAAGAGAGAAATAAAAAAGGGAATTAGAAAAGCAAAAAGAGATTATGAGGTTAAAGTTGCAAAAGAATCGAAGACTAACCCAAAAGGATTCTTTCAGGT
>NC_091376.1:9059841-9064841 GCF_038502225.1 Cherax quadricarinatus
AAACAAACACAGTGAAATATATTTTTTTCCTTAGGTTCAGAATGATTTTGGCGAAATTATTGCATACACAAATTTTCACTTGTCCTATATGGCAAGATGAGCGTTGCTATTTAAGCCAAGATCGCAAGTTCTGCCTATTCGGCACGACATATATATATATATATACGTATATGAATTTAAAATTAGCAAAGCGAGCTTTTCTCTTTAAATATTTCTTTATCGAATCTATAATAACTTTGTAGAGCTATTTTAGTGCGAAACGTCGTATAATAAAAGGTTTGTTGTGCTACCCGTTTTATACATTTTCGAATGGGTTAGTTGACCGTAATACATCTGTGTGCGGTATTATCGGAGTGCTTCAGGAATTCACTATGCGTTGAATGCGTCGTTTGACGCACTAAATGCACGAGGATCAGTACAAATCAGAATTAATGGGGCTAGTATAAATTAGGATTAGTATAAAATGGCACTTGGATAAATGAGTTCAGTCTCCAGTTAATTAAACTTAACACTGTGAGAGTAGAAGTACACAATATCCACACCATGGATATACAAAATACAGGATATGTATATCTGGAGGTGTATTTCAACTTATACTTGCTGAAATACTTAAATATATTATTCTCTATTTTAAGTATGCTTTCATTCCCATTTTAGGGATACTTTAATCCCTATTCTAGGGATACTTTAATCCATATTCTAGGGATACTTAAATCTCTTTTAGGGATACATTAATCCCTAGTTTAGGGATACATTAATCCCTGTTTTACGGATACTTTAATCCATATTCTAGGGATACTTAAATCTCTTTTAGGGATACATTAATCCCTAGTTTAGGGATACATTAATCCCTGTTTTACGGATACTTTAATCCATATTCTAGGGATACTTAAATCTCTTTTAGGGATACATTAATCCCTAGTTTAGGTATACATTAATCCCTATTTTAGGGATACTTTAATCCATATTCTAGGGACTTTAATCTCTTTTAGGGATACATTAATCCTTATTTTAGAGATACTTTAATCCGCATTTTAGGGATCTAAAATGAGATCAGGGATTAAAGTATTTTTTTATCTGGTGGTGAGAAGGTTACGGGTAGCCTTAATGACCCTCGTAGTCGATAGGATTTAAACCATGTTCATGAATCAACCCATCTCAGTTAGGAATTTTATTCCTAACTGAAATTTTAGTAACGCACGAGAGATTTGTTTGAAAAAAGCTGCTTGGACGAGCGAAACGTCGTTTATTAATAAAGATTCCACACTGCGTCTGTATTACATGTTCTTACACAGTTTACTTTGTGGAGTTTCAAGCCTGTCGACTACACTAGCCGAGAGAAGTACACTTCTCAGTGTATTTGTGTCCAGTGGCCTGGTAGGCAATTGCGAAAAAGATTTAGGAGTTCTGGTTAGCAGTAATCTGAAACCAAGACAACAGTGCATAAGTGTTCGCAATAAAGCTAATAGAATCCTTGGCTTCATATCAAGAAGCATAAATAATAGGAGTCCTCAGGTTGTTCTTCAACTCTATACATCCTTGGTTAGGCCTCATTTAGATTATGCTGCACAGTTTTGGTCACCGTATTACAGAATGGATATAAATTCTCTGGAAAATGTACAAAGGAGGATGACAAAGTTGATCCCATGTATCAGAAACCTTCCCTATGAGGATAGACTGAGGGCCCTGAAACTGCACTCTCTAGAAAGACGTAGAATTAGGGGGGATATGATTGAGGTGTATAAATGGAAGACAGGAATAAATAAAGGGGATGTAAATAGTGTGCTGAAAATATCTAGCCTAGACAGGACTCGCAGCAATGGTTTTAAGTTGGAAAAATTCAGATTCAGGAAGGATATAGGAAAGTACTGGTTTGGTAATAGAGTTGTGGATGAGTGGAACAAACTCCCAAGTACCGTTATAGAGGCCAGAACGTTGTGTAGCTTTAAAAATAGGTTGGATAAATACATGAGTAGATGTGGGTGGGTGTGAGTTAGACCTGATAGCTTGTGCTACCAGGTCGGTTGCCGTGTTCCTCCCTTAAGTCAATGTGACCTGACCTGACTAGGTTGGGTGCATTGGCTTAAGCCGGTAGGAGACTTGGACCTGCCTCGCATGGGCCAGTAGGCCTTCTGCAGTGTTCCTTCGTTCTTATGTTCTTATGTTCTTGCTTCACACACTGAGTGTCCGTGGTTCGATCCCCGCCAAGGGTGGAAACATTAGGAATGTTTCCTTACACCTGTTGTCCCGTTCACCTAGCAGGCAAGTAGGTACCTGGGTGTTAGTCACCTTACCCCTGCTGTCGCTGTTCGCCTAGCAAGCAAGTAGGTACCTGGGTGTTAGTCACCTTATCCCTGCTGCCCCTGTTCACCTAGCAAGCAAGTAGGTACCTGGGTGTTAGTCACCTTACCCCTGCTGTCGCTGTTCATCTAGCAAGCAAGTAGATACCTGGGTGTTAGTCACCTTACCCTTGCTGTCGATGTTCATCTAGCAAACAAGTAGGTACCTGGGTGTTAGTCACCTTACCCCTGCTGTCGCTGTTCATCTAGCAAGCAAGTACGTACCTGGGTGTTAGTCACCTTACCCTTGCTGTCGCTGTTCATCTAGCAAACAAGTAGGTACCTGGGTGTTAGTCACCTTACCCCTGCTGTCGCTGTTCATCTAGCAAGCAAGTAGGTACCCGGGTGTTAGTCACCTTACCCCTGCTGCCCTTGTTCACCTAGCAAGCAAGTAGGTACCTGGGTGTTAGTCACCTTACCCCTGCTGTCGCTGTTCATCTAGCAAGCAAGTAGGTACCTGGGTGTTAGTCACCTTACCCCTGCTGTCGCTGTTCATCTAGCAAGCAAGTAGGTACCTGGGTGTTAGTCACCTTACCCTTGCTGTCGCTGTTCATCTAGCAAACAAGTAGGTACCTGGGTGTTAGTCACCTTACCCCTGCTGTCGCTGTTCATATAGCAAGCAAGTAGGTACCTGGGTGTTAGTCACCTTAACCCTGCTGTCGCTGTTCACCTAGCAAGCAAGTAGGTACCTGGGTGTTAGTCACCTTACCCTTGCTGTCGCTGTTCATCTAGCAAGCAAGTAGGTACCTGGGTGTTAGTCACCTTACCCCTGCTGTCGCTGTTCATCTAGCAAGCAAGTAGGTACCTGGGTGTTAGTCACCTTACCCCTGCTGTCGCTGTTCATCTAGCAAGCAAGTACGTACCTGGGTGTTAGTCACCTTACCCTTGCTGTCGCTGTTCATCTAGCAAACAAGTAGGTACCTGGGTGTTAGTCACCTTACCCCTGCTGTCGCTGTTCATCTAGCAAGCAAGAAGGTACCCGGGTGTTAGTCACCTTACCCCTGCTGCCCTTGTTCACCTAGCAAGCAAGTAGGTACCTGGGTGTTAGTCACCTTACCCCTGCTGTCGCTGTTCATCTAGCAAGCAAGTAGGTACCTGGGTGTTAGTCACCTTACCCCTGCTGTCGCTGTTCATCTAGCAAGCAAGTAGGTACCTGGGTGTTAGTCACCTTACCCTTGCTGTCGCTGTTCATCTAGCAAACAAGTAGGTACCTGGGTGTTAGTCACCTTACCCCTGCTGTCGCTGTTCATCTAGCAAGCAAGTAGGTACCTGGGTGTTAGTCACCTTACCCCTGCTGTCGCTGTTCACCTAGCAAGCAAGTAGGTACCTGGGTGTTAGTCACCTTACCCTTGCTGTCGCTGTTCATCTAGCAAACAAGTAGGTACCTGGGTGTTAGTCACCTTACCCCTGCTGTCGCTGTTCACCTAGCAAGCAAGTACGTACCTGGGTGTTAGTCACCTTACCCTTGCTGTTGCTGTTCATCTAGCAAGCAAGTAGGTACCTGGGTGTTAGTCACCTTACCCCTGCTGTCGCTGTTCATCTAGCAAGCAAGTACGTACCTGGGTGTTAGTCACCTTACCCTTGCTGTCGCTGTTCATCTAGCAAGCAAGTAGGTACCTGGGTGTTAGTCACCTTACCCCTGCTGTCGCTGTTCATCTAGCAAGCAAGTACGTACATGGGTGTTAGTCACCTTACCCTTGCTGTCGCTGTTCATCTAGCAAGCAAGTAGGTACCTGGGTGTTAGTCACCTTACCCCTGCTGTCGCTGTTCACCTAGCAAGCAAGTACGTACCTGGGTGTTAGTCACCTTACCCCTGCTGTCGCTGTTCATCTAGCAAGCAAGTAGGTACCCGGGTGTTAGTCACCTTACCCCTGCTGCCCTTGTTCACCTAGCAAGCAAGTAGGTACCTGGGTGTTAGTCACCTTACCCCTGCTGTCGCTGTTCATCTAGCAAGCAAGTAGGTACCTGGGTGTTAGTCACCTTACCCCTGCTGTCGCTGTTCATCTAGCAAGCAAGTAGGTACCTGGGTGTTAGTCACCTTACCCTTGCTGTCGCTGTTCATCTAGCAAACAAGTAGGTACCTGGGTGTTAGTCACCTTACCCCTGCTGTCGCTGTTCATCTAGCAAGCAAGTACGTACCTGGGTGTTAGTCACCTTACCCCTGCTGTCGCTGTTCATCTAGCAAGCAAGTACGTACCTGGGTGTTAGTCACCTTACCCCTGCTGTCGCTGTTCACCTAGCAAGCAAGTACGTACCTGGGTGTTAGTCACCTTACCCCTGCTGTCGCTGTTCATCTAGCAAGCAAGTACGTACCTTGGTGTTAGTCACCTTACCCCTGCTGTCGCTGTTCATCTAGCAAGCAAGTAGGTACCTGGGTGTTAGTCACCTTACCCCTGCTGTCGCTGTTCATCTAGCAAGCAAGTACGTACCTGGGTGTTAGTCACCTTACCCCTGCTGTCGCTGTTCACCTAGCAAGCAAGTACGTACCTGGGTGTTAGTCACCTTACCCCTGCTGTCGCTGTTCATTTAGCAAGCAAGTAGGTACCTGGGTGTTAGACACCTTACCCCTGCTGTCGCTGTTCATCTAGCAAGCAAGTAGGTACCTGGGTGTTAGTCACCTTACCCCTGCTGTCGCTGTTCATCTAGCAAGCAAGTAGGTAC
>NC_091376.1:9067341-9099841 GCF_038502225.1 Cherax quadricarinatus
CGATTCCTTATTGAGATGTCGGAATGCTAATCTTAGGTTTGCTAGGCTCCCATAGCAGTTATTTGGTTAACGTGCGCCTCAGGAGATGTGCACGGTGTTATACACACCCCAAGATTCTTTTTCCTGAGTGAGGTTTGTAGTCTGTGGCCCCCTAGACTACTCCGTCTGCTGTCTTCTTTGCCCTTCTCCAATCTTCATGACTTTGCACTTGGTGGGGTTGAACTCTAGGAGCTAGTTTCTAGACCAGGCCTGCAGCCTGTCCAGATTCCTTTGTACTTCTGCCTGGTCCTCGTCCGATTGAATTTTTCTCATAAGCTTCACATCATCTACAAACAGGGACACTTGTGAATCTATTCCTTCCGTCATGTCGTTCATACATACCAGAAACAGCATAGGTCTTAGGACTGACCCCTGTGGTACCCCGCTCGTCACAGGCGCCCACTCCGACAATTGGTCTTGTACCATGACTGATGTCTTCCCGACAGGTATTCCCCGATCCATTGCAGCGCCTTCCCTGTTATACATGCCTGGTCCCCCAGCTTATTTACTAATTTCTTGTGTGGAACTGTCAAAAACCCTCTTACAGTCCAAGAAAACACAATCTACCCACCCGTCTCTCTCTTGTCTTACTGCTGTTACTCTGTCATAGAACTCCAGTAGGTTTGTGACACAGGATTTCCCATCCCTGAAACCGTGCTGGTTGTCGTTGATAAGCTCATTTTTTTCTAGGTGCTCCACCACTTTTTCCTAATAATCTTCTCCATGACTTTGCATACTATACATGTCAGTGACACTGGTCTGTAGTTTAATGCGTCGTGTCTGTCTCCTTTTTTAAAAAATTAGGACTACATTTGCCGTCTTCCATACCTCGGGTAGTCGCCCTGTTTCGATAGATGTGTTGAAGATTGTTGTTAGTGGCACGCATAGCGTCTCTGTTCCCTCTTTCAGGACCCATGGAGAGATGTTATCCGGACCTATCACTTTTTCGGTATCTAGCTCGCTTATTAGCCTCTTCACTTCTTCCTCGGTTGTATATATTGTCTTAACACTTGATGTGGACCGCACCTCTCTGTCTTTCTGGAGTCCCTTCTGTCTCCTCTGTGAACACTTATTTGAATCTCATGTTGAGCTCCTCACATACTTGTCGGTCGTTTCTTGTGATCTCCCCTCTTTCCTTCCTCAGCCTGATTATCTGATCCTTGACTGTTGTTTTCCTCCTGATGTGGCTGTACAACAGCTTCGGGTCAGATTTGGCTTTTGCTGCTATGTCATTTTCGTATTGTCGTTGGGCCTGCCTTCTTACCTGTGCATATTCGTTTCTGGCTCTACTACTTCTCTCCTTATTCTCCTGGGTTCTTTGCCTTCTATACTTCTTCCATTCTCTAGCACACTTGATTTGGCCTCTCTACACATTTGAGTGAACCAAGGGCTCATCCTGGCCTTCTCGTTATTTCTGTTACCTTTGGGTACAAACCTCAGCTTCCTTGCATATTGTTGTCACATATCCCATCCCTGTCGCACTGAACCTCGTGCAGGAAATTCTCCATGCCTGTGTAGTCTCCTCTTGTAGTTTGGCTTCATTTGTTCTGCCCTTCCTGCATCCCTTTCCGCTTGTAACTCTAGCTGCACTACTGAAGGAGAATACTAGGTCCAGTCTTGCTGGTTCGTCCTCTCCTCTCTCTGTGGTAGTGTCCCATACGTGTTGGTACATGAGGTTTTCCAGTATCACCTCCATCATCTTAGCCCTCCACGTTTCTGGGCCCGCATGTGGCTCCAGGTTCTCCCAGTCAATTTCTTCGTAAATGAAGTCGCCCACAGTCGGCAGCTTTGCCCTGCTCGCATGAGCCCTTCCGGCCATTTCAGCCAGTGTGTCAACCATCGCTCTGTTACTCTCATCATATTCTTGCCTTGGCCTCCTGCTGTTCTGTGATGGGTTGTACATCACTGCAATTAACACCTTGGGACCTCCAGACTGAAGTGTTCCTATTATGTAGTCTCTTGCTTCTCTGTCTCCTCTCTCCAGTTCGTCAAAATCCCATTGTTTTTTGTTGAGCAGTGCCACTCCTCCATCCCCTGTGTTCCCTCTGTCTTTCCTCAAGATCTGATATCCTGTTGGAAAGATGGCACCTGTTATCGTTCCTGTGAACTTGGTTTCGGTGAGAGCTGTAATGCCCGGTGATACCTCTTTCATTCTATCTTGCGCCACGCCTCCCACTTATTATTCCATAAGTGTTGGTGTACTATACCTCCAGTTTCCTCTCCAACACTGTGTTCTGGGGGGGTCTGTTGGGGTGGGGGACCTGGCAGTGTGTTGTGGGGATTCTGCAGCATAGTGTGGAGTGGGGGCTGTAAGTGTAGATTGTGGTTTGTGTTGGGATAGTGTGTTTGGCTGTGGAGTTCTGATGGTGGTTCTGTGTGTACTTGTGCTTGTTGCTCTGCCCTGCTCTGGTTGTCCTCGGCTGATTCTGTCCTTGTGTGTGCGTTCATTTATATGTGATTGTAGGGGTCAAGGCTGAGCTCCTGGCCCCGCCTCTTCGCTTGTCGCTCCTAGGTTCACTTCCTGGCTTCGAAAGCATTATCGTACCTCTTCTTAAAGCTATGTATGGATCCTGCCTCTACATTCTCCGGGTAGTTCTACTTCCTGACTATAAGGCTAAAGAAATACTACTTCCTAACATCCCTATGACTCAATTGTGTTTTCAACTTCCAACTGTGCCTTAGTATTCCCTCTTCACGTCTCTCAAACAAACTGTCCCTGTCCACCCTATCAATTCCTCTCAGTATTTTGTATGTTATTAACATATCACTCCTTGTTGTTCATTCCTCAAGTGTCATCAGGTTGAGACTCTTTGACCGCGGGTTCAAATCCCGTCCGTGGTATGGTTTCCTCATAGGACATACCCCTTAGCTCCGGGACTAGTCTTTTTGCAAACCTTTCCAATCTCTTGCCTTACTTGACCAAGTGTAGCACTGTCTTCAATTTCTTGACATGCTTAACCAGGTGTGGGTTCTCTACTGGTGCTGCATACTCCATTATGGGCCTGACGTACACGGTATACAGTGTTGTGAATGATTCCTTACTTAGATTTCTGAAAGATAGTCTTAGGTTTACCAGACGTGCAGTTGCTGCAGCAGTTATTCGGTTGGTGTTCACCTCACTTGATATGCTTGGTACAGTAGTCACTACAAGGTTCTTCTTAAGTGAGGTTTGCAGCCATTGATCTGTCCTTCGCCCGAGCCTGTAGTCTACGGTCTTCTTTGCCTTTCCTTGTGCTTCATAACTTTGCTCTTACTGGGGTTAAATTCCAGTCAGATCAGACCTGCAGTCTAATCAGATCCATTTGTTTGCGTTCCTGGTGATCATCATGTATTCTCTCTATTACTTTCATGTCATCTGCAGACATACCTCTGACTCTATCCTTTCCGTCATATAATTCACATATACAGAAAATAGTACCGGTCCTAGTATTGATCATCGTGGAACCCCACTCGTCACATGAATCCACTTCGACACCTCTTCACGGGCATTTTTCTTCTTGTTAGGTATAGATTGATCTGTTGTAGTGCTTGTGTTGTTATTTATTCCTGCCAGCTTCTCTAGTTTTTTTTTTACCAGTCTCTTTTGTGGTACTGTGTCAAAATCCTTTCTACAGTCCAAGAAGATGCAGTCTATCCATCTCTCTCCAGCCTTCTGTTCCCGTGTCGAAAACCCCCAGTAGGTTTGTGTGTGTGGGTGTGTTTTTCCAGTCCGTAGATCAATTTTGAGAGCGCTTGCTCGCTCTCCTGCTGTTTATCTGGAGAGAGTTCCGGGGGTCAACGCCCCCGCGGCCCGGTCTGTGACCAGGCCTCCTTAGGTCAGTGTCCCAGGATGCGACCCACACCAGTCGACTAACACCCAGGTACCCATTTTACTGATGGGGAACATAGACAACAGGTTGAAAGAAACACGTCCAATGTTTCTACTCTGGCTGGGAATCGAACCCAGGCCCTCGCCGTGTGAAGCGAGAGCGTTAACCACCAGGCCATTTTTCTTACCGTTTCCTTGGGCACAAATTTCCACTGTTTTAGCTTCTGGAAAGGGACCATCTGCACCAAGAACCTCTGGACCAGCAACTTCTCATCAGTTTTCCATTACAAATATTTGTGGCGGAGGTCGCCGAAGACTCGCAACGTCTTTCCCCTGGACATCTTAAGAAATGCCTTGGGGTAAAAAGTCGTTGAGTTAAAATGCCTCGGGGGGGGGGGGGAATCCTCAGACCAAAATAATTCTTCCTTCCTAATAATTTCTTTTGTCACTTGAGTGCTAGCAATTTTCCTTTTCTTCTGAGGTCAGCCAGTACTGACCGAGGAGCCAGCTGTGTGTGATTACCTCTTTGTAGCTCAGGGTAAGAGTTAAGAGGATCCAAACCTGTAATTAAACCCCAGCAAACAACAAGAAGAGCACAGGCGTGAAGTTACGTTCTTGGTATAGTGGTGGGAGTGGTTAGCATACAGTTTGTAACATTTTCCAGTTCTTGCACAGGAGCTAGGTCTAATTTGGATTCATATTTCGTGGTATCTCTCTTGTTTCGTATTTAACGACCAGTTGCTTGTGTGGACGTACATAGTCTAAGATCTTCCGGTTTCCATGCGTTGTATAACCCTTGTAGGTTTAGTGTTTCCCAGTAAATTACTACTGCTATTAATACTGTTACTACTACTTCTTCCATTACTACTAATATTACTTCTATTACTACTATTACTATTCTGCTACTACTGCTATTACTTCTACTAATATTACTACTGTTACTACTATTATTACTACTACTGTTACTACTAGTATTTCTACTTCTGTTACCGCTACTACTACTTCTATTACTATTACTACTACTTCTACTTCTATTACTATTACTACTACTTATATTACTATTACTACTACTTATATTACTATTACTACTACTTATATTACTATTACTACTACTTCCATTACTACTACTACTACTACTACTTCTATTACTATTACTACTACTTTTATTACTATTACTACTACTTTTATTACTATTACTACTACTTCTATTACTATTACTACTTTTCTACCACTACTATTGCTACGACTACTATTACTACTATTGTTACTACTAGTACTATTACTTCTATTACTACTGCTGCTGATACTACTACTATTCTACCACAATTACTACTACTAATAATAAGTGAGCTTATTATTAGTAGTATTTTCTATTTCCAGAGGAAATACTAGAATATGCAAAATTAGGAGAGGTGATGTGAGACCAGGCCGCAGGGGCCATTAACCTCGGAACCAGCAAAACTATAATGTTATTCTTGTGACAGGTGAAAATAAGTATATGGAACATAACAGGAAATCAACTATATTTGTCTAACAATAAATGAGGTACATAGAGAGCTTACAAGTGATGGACAATGATATAGGCGAGGGAGCATGGAGCCGCGGGCTTCACGCGGGGGGGTTGAGGGGTTGTCTAGACTGCAAGACGCCGATAAACAGAGCCACTGACGTAAAATGACTGTCAACTGGACCTTTCTGGTTCCCTTTATCTGTGGCTCCTGGACACTCACTGGAATTACCTAATGCTTGATAGGGTGTGGTAGTATCCACAGGTTCTGGAACGACTATCTCTCTCTCTCTCTCTCTCTCTCTCTCTCTCTCTCTCTATATATATATATATATATATATATATATATATATATATATATATATATATATATATATATATATATATATATATATATATATTATACACACACACACACACAACACACAGGAGTCAGGAGCTCGGACTCGACCCCTGCAATCTCAACTAGGTGAATACACACACACACACACACAGATTTAAGACATTTAATTAAGAAGAAGCCTCTCGTGGCGAAACGTTTCCTTATTAAATACCAGGACCTACTTGATTTATTACACCTAACCTAATGTAGTGTTTGATGGCTTACCTGATTACGTGCTGTTGGAGTGTGAGCAAAGTAACATTTATGAAGGGGTTCAGGGAAACCGGCAGGCCGGACTTGAGTCCTGGAGAGGGGAAGTACAGTGCCTGCACTCTGAAGGAGGGGTGTTAATGTTGCAGTTTAAAAACTGTAGTGTAAAGCACCCTTCTGGCAAGACAATGATGGTGAAAGTTTTTCTTTTTCGGGCCACCCTGCCTTGGTGGGAATCGGCCAGTGTGATATATATATATATATATATATATATATATATATATATATATATATATATATATATATATATATATATATATATATATATACGTGTGTGTGTGTACACACACACACGTTTATGAACAAAATTATTGAAATGATTATTTTGAGATTTTAATAGTGAAATGTTATGTTTATGTCCCGTAGAGTTTATTCACCATTTCCTGTATAATGATTAGGCTACCTACTTGTTGTTGATTCCGATTATCACTTTCCCTGCGATCTGGTCCGGTCCCAGACCAGGCATTAGGGTTGATGGCCTGATTTGTCAGGGTGTTTGTGCTAATATCACGCAAACCAATGTAGACACCACAAAATAGCTGATCAGAAGCTGACTTTAGGAACTCAAGTACCCAGGGGTCTGTTGGTAATTCCTCTTATGTGAGAATGGAGGGTGAGGAAGTCTTGGCCCCTTTATATTTATTATTCCTTAGTGTGTTTTTTTCATATGTTTGTTTTATTCTTCAATAGAAAATGATCAGTCAGTACATATTTATGATAATTGATGTGCAGAGTTGGCAAATGATGAATAAACAGTGTTTTACCTGTTTCGTACATGAGTGTTGTGTATGACTGTTGTATGGTACAGTGTGCGGCAGTGTTTTACCTGCTTCATACATGAGCGTTGTGTATGATGTACGGTACAGTGTGTGGCAGTGTTTTACCTGCTTCATACATGAGCGTTGTGTATGATGTACGGTACAGTGTGTGGCAGTTTTACCTGCTTCATACATGAGCGTTGTGTATGATGTACGGTACAGTGTGTGGCAGTGTTTTACCTGCTTCATACATGAGTGTTGTGTATGACTGTTGTATGGTACAGTTTGGCAGTGTTTTACCTGCTTCATACATGAGCGTTGTGTATGATGTACGGTACAGTGTGTGGCAGTGTTTTACCTGCTTCATACTGAGCGTTGTGTATGATGTATGGTACAGTGTGTGGCAGTGTTTTACCTGCTTCATACATGAGCGTTGTGTATGATGTATAGTACAGTGTGTGGCAGTGTTTTACCTGCTTCATACATGAGTGTTGTGTATGATGTATGTTACAGTGTGTGGCAGTGTTTTACCTGCTTCATACATGAGTGTTGTGTATGATGTATGGTACAGTGTGTGGCAGTGCTTTACCTGCTTCATACATGAGTGTTGTGTATGACTGTTGTATGGTACAGTGTGTGGCAGTGTTTTACCTGCTTCATACATGAGCGTTGTGTATGACTGTTGTATGGTACAGTGTGTGGCAGTGTTTTACCTGCTTCATACATGAGCGTTGTGTATGATGTATGGTACAGTGTGTGGCAGTGTTTTACCTGCTTCATACATGAGTGTTGTGTATGACTGTTGTATGGTACAGTGTGTGGCAGTGTTTTACTTGCTTCGTACATGAGTGTTGTGTATGATGTATGGTACAGTGTGTAGCAGTGTTTTACTTGCTTCATACATGAGTGTTGTGTATGATGTATGGTACAGTGTGTAGCAGTGTTTTACTTGCTTCATACATGAGTGTTGTGTATGATGTATGGTACAGTGTGTGGCAGTGTTTTACCTGCTTCATACATGAGTGTTGTGTATGATGTATGGTACAGTGTGTGGCAGTGTTTTACCTGCTTCATACATGAGTGTTGTGTATGATGTATGGTACAGTGTGTGGCAGTGTTTTACCTGCTTCATACATGAGTGTTGTGTATGACTGTTGTATGGTACAGTGTGTAGCAGTGTTTTACCTGCTTCATACATGAGTGTTGTGTATGATGTATGGTACAGTGTGTGGCAGTGTTTTACCTGCTTCATACATGAGTGTTGTGTATGACTGTTGTATGGTACAGTGTGTGGCAGTGTTTTACCTGCTTCATACATGAGTGTTGTGTATGACTGTTGTATGGTACAGTGTGTGGCAGTGTTTTACTTGCTTCGTACATGAGTGTTGTGTATGACTGTTGTATGGTACAGTGTGTAGCAGTGTTTTACCTGCTTCATACATGAGTGTTGTGTATGATGTATGGTACAGTGTGTAGCAGTGTTTTACCTGCTTCATACATGAGTGTTGTGTATGACTGTTGTATGGTACAGTGTGTGGCAGTGTTTTACCTGCTTCATACATGAATGTTGTGTATGATGTATGGTACAGTGTGTGGCAGCGTTTTACCTGCTTCTTACATGAGTGTTATGTATGATGTATGGTACAGTGTGTGGCAGTGTTTTACCTGCTTCATACATGAGTGTTGTGTATGATGTATGGTACAGTGTGTGGCAGTGTTTTACCTGCTTCATACATGAGTGTTGTATATGATGTATGGTACAGTGTGTAGCAGTGTTTTACTTGCTTCATACATGAGTGTTGTGTATGATGTATGGTACAGTGTGTGGCAGTGTTCTACCTGCTTCATACATGAGTGTTGTATATGATGTATGGTACAGTGTGTGGCAGTGTTTTACCTGCTTCATACATGAGTGTTGTGTATGATGTATGGTACAGTGTGTGGCAGTGTTTTACCTGCTTCTTACATGAGTGTTGTATATGATGTATGGTACAGTGTGTGGCAGTGTTTTACCTGCTTCTTACATGAGTGTTGTGTATGATGTATGGTACAGTGTGTGGCAGTGTTTTACCTGCTTCTTACATGAGTGTTGTATATGATGTATGGTACAGTGTGTGGCAGTGTTTTACCTGCTTCATACATGAGTGTTGTGTATGATGTATGGTACAGTGTGTGGCAGTGTTTTACTTGCTTCATACATGAGTGTTGTGTATGATGTATGGTACAGTGTGTGGCAGTGTTTTACTTGCTTCTTACATGAGCGTTGTGTATGATGTATGGTACAGTGTGTGGCAGTGTTTTACCTGCTTCATACATGAGTGTTGTGTATGATGTATGGTACAGTGTGTGGCAGTGTTTTACTTGCTTCTTACATGAGCGTTGTGTATGACTGTTGTGTGGCACAGTGTGTGGCAGTGTTTTACATCCTTGGATCATGCCTTAGGGGTCTAGCGTTTCCACATGAATGAAAACATTTGGTAATGTTTGTTTATTGAGGAGAGTACCAACATAAACATCTATGCTGTGTATGTTGGTACTTCAGACAAGCATTTCTACCTAAATATAATTATGGTTATACTTCAACTTTAAATCTGGAGTGGAGGGAAGGCGGGGTAGGGGTCGGCCTAAGAAAAGTTGGAGGGAGGGGGTAAAGAAGGTTTTGTGTGTGAGGGGCTTGGACTTCCAGCAAGCATGCGTGAGCATGTTAGGTAGGAGCGAATGGAGACGAATGGCTTTTAGGACGTGACGTGCTGTTGGAGTGTGAGCAAGGTAACATTTATAAAGGGATTCAGGGAAACTGGTAAACCAGACTTGAGTCCTGGAGATAGGAAGTACAGTGCCGGCACTCTGAAGAAGGGGTGTTAATGTTGCAGTTTTATATCTGTAGTGTAAGCGCGCCTCTAGCAAGACAGTGGTGGAGTGAATGATGGCGAAAGTTTTTCTTTTTCTGGTCACCCTGCCTTGGTGGGAGAAGGCCGATGTGTTAAAAAAAAAATCAACTTTATACATCTTTGGTCAAGCTTATTCAGATTATGCTCTTCGATTCTAGTCTTCATATTAGAGAATAAACAAAATGCACTGAAAATATAGAGAAAGATGAAGTGTATCCCACGTATCAGATATCTTTCTTACGAGGATAGACTGAAGGTGCTGAATTTGCAGTCCGGAAGTTGTAGAATTAAGGGAGATTTGATTAAAATGGACAAATGCAAAGCACGAATAAGTAAAAGAATATAAGTCACGTGTTGAAACTATCAAACCAAGACAGTACTTTCAGCAGTGTATTCAAGCTGGACAAATTTAGATTTAGAGAGGATATAAAGAAGTAATGGTTTGGTATTAGTTGTAGGTGAGTAGAAGCAACTTCCGGGCAGCGTAATGGAGGCGAGAACTTTGGATGACTTTAGATACATGTTGGACGGGTATACGAGTGGGTGTGAGGTAGATCTTCCTAGCAAATGCCAGGTGGCTTGCTGCTTATGTTCTTATATGATAAAATTCCTACAGGAAATGCTTGACTATCTCTAACCTTGTATTTTATTTTACTTAAATTCACCTAATGTGCTGACTTTTACATGAGCCTGGAGAAGCATCAGGCTGAAAGAGCTTTAATGTAAACACTGCAATAACGATGTGTAAGAAAGTGCAGTCAGGTATACAGGTGATGAATGGAAGATATTTGTACCCCAGTACTTTCCGTGTATTAGAAAATACAGTATTGTATGTGATTATTATTAAGTGTTAAATCCATAGTAATCATACAGATCTTGGCGAATGAGATTTAGTCTAAGGAAGGGAAGGGTAACCCTGATTCTCTGAATCAAAAGTTCTTCACCAGTATCAAGGTATTCCTCATGCAGGGATTATTGTGCGGGTGGTATTAGTTCCTTGGCTGTATTCACCAAGCTAGTTTGTGAGGGGTCGAGACACTGCTCCTGACCTTGTCTTTTTGATCTGTTGATGGTCATCTAGACTGGCCTGCCAGACTGTCATACTTACTCTTCAAGCTGTTTTGATTGTTGTACTGTTTGTTCGCAGTTGTTTGTAAAATGTTTATTGTGGAATATGTAGTTTTGATTATGGAATGAATAGTACTCACCTAACTGTGGTTGCATGGGTCGAGACTCGGCTCCTGGGCCATGATTATGGAATGTGTAGTGTTGATTGTGGAATTGTGTGAAGCTGCCTTGATGGTAAAGGGTTCTTGATGTAGGGATTTGGACCCATCCTGTCTTTAGATCAAACCTGATTATCTCCCATTTTCCTAGGTGCTGTATAACCTTCCTACGAGTTTGTCTACTACTGCTACTATTATATCTACTACTGCTGCTACTACTGTTTCTACTACTACTATTTCTACTACTACTAAGTCTGGTATTACTACTACTATTATCACTTCTACTGCTATTACTTTACTACTACTGCTGTTTCTGCTGCTGTAACTATTGCTATCACTACTAGTTTTTTCTTCATCTTTCCATTATTATTATGATAATACGGGGGAGTGTCAGCGGTGGGAAGTCATTTGCATATTGCAGCAGCATTGTTGTGTTGCTACGCTACAAGCAGAACTGTTCTGTGTCCTCTGTTTACAGTTTTCCTTGTGTGTCGTTCTGGGTTTTGTATTTATTCCTTATTGGCAAGAGTGCTGAGTGATATAACATTCTACCTTGGTGTTCTTACGTATTTCTCATTTGTGTGTTATTGACGAGTGTTGAATGATGTTAAGAAATCTAAGTTTTATTCAGATTTCACAACTTACTTCTGTTCCCACACCCTCACTACCACGTGCCTCACCGTTCTTATACTCTGTTATGAAGAAAACAGGTACACACAAGCTTTTTATTGTGACTGACTGCATTTCCCTCAAATGAAGTGTTTTATTAAATCAATTCCTTGATAAAACTCTGTACAGAGAAACGTCATCCAGAAAGCTTGCGCTTTCCCTGTCTTTATTACTATCGCCAGTACACCTTTCTATCCAAGTTTATCTTCTGTTGGTTGGTGTTAATTATTTGTGTATTTAATCGATAATATATAAATAATTTGACCTGCCAAGTGCGAATTGCATTTCATTCTACAACCCGTCTTAACACCATACACAGAGAACGTGGGATTTACAACTGTTTACTTAAACTGCATCTGTGCACCGAGAGATATATTTCTGTGTATAGATGATGAGAATTTACATTAATATTTGTTTTAGAGATTAAAGTATTCTTGACTGAGTGTGAATAGGTTACATGCAGTTAAAAGGACCCTTGTGTAGTCGATAGGCTTTAAACCCCATTAACAAAACCAACCGCTTGCTGTAGTCACTCCGCTACCAGACGTTGCCCGGCTATTTATGTGAATTTAATTATTGGCGGTTAATTAAACGCATATATAAATTCAGTTGTGTTTAAATAAAATAAGGTAAACAAAATTAATTAGTGTATGAAAATAGACCGTTTCTAAATTGACTTGTAATGTAAGAAATTGTTGAAACCCAGTGGAAGGAAACAACGGGAATAATAATAATAATAATAATAATAATAATAATACTTCTACATGTACATGTACAATGTATACAGGCTTAGCTGACATCAGTGATATAATAGTATATAGAAAGTCCCTTGTTATACTGAGCATTTGGGTAAATTAGGTCAGTTTTGTCCCCAGGATGCGACCCACACAAGTCGGCTAACACAGGTACCTATTTTATTGATGGGCGAACATGGACAGCAGGTATCTTTAGGAAACACGTCCTAATGTTCCCATCCGTACCGGGGATCAAACCACGGACCTCAGTGTGTGAGCTGAGTGCGCTACCAATCGAGCTGCGAGTTATCTAGGTAATGTACACTATGTATGTTAACAGTACCTAGGTGTACCTATGCCTAATTAAACTTAATAAACATTTTCAACCGCCGCCTTGGCTGTAGTAGTGTCACTGTTGTTTTAATGTACTTATTTGTGGTTAAATATAAATTTTATAGGTTTACGTAAGCTAGTGTAAGTTTTTAACTGTTTATATGAAGTTAACGTTGGACACTTGGTAAGATAATTAACTTTACACAGAGAGAATAACTTAAATTTTCAGATGTTGTGATTAATTTTCATATCGGAGAGTGGTGTTACTGGTGAAGTGAGTTCATGTTGTCTCATTCTCACCACACAAGACATGACTCACAACATGACCCACCACCCGACGCACCACATGATGCACCACACGAAGCACCACGCACCGCATCACCCGATGCACCACCCGACGCCACCACCCGACTCACCACACGATTCACTACACAACGCACCACCCGATGCACCACACGACGCACCACACAACAAACCACCCGATGCACCACACAACGCACCACCCGATGCACCACACAACAACACACCACCCGATGCACCACACGACGCACCACACCACACAACACACCACCCGATGCACCACACGACGCACCACACAACACGTGCACACGCAATCAATACTCTCGGCTACATTGGTAACGATCTGCCAGCACCACACCCATGCTTCACTCCCGGTAAACCAAGTGACACAATCAGCCTGTGATAATAGAAACAGATTTTACAAGGGCGGAGGAACTTAGCTGACACACTGTGAGTGGAACAAACATAAAGAAAATAAACCGGAGATGGTGAGCATTGTTGTCTGTCAAAAAACACCACTTCTGTTCTTGTGATTCCTCCTTCCCCCTTAATGTGATTCCTCTTTCCCTTTAATATGACGCCCCCTTACTCTGTTGGTAATTCTTAAGTAATAGTAACTCCAGCAATGCTGGGAAGTGACCTTTAAAGCTGAACTCACAGTGGAATGTTTGACAACGTTCAGGACGCTTCTGAAGTTTACCAGCTGAGGAACACTACTGGTGCTTCCAGTATGCTGCGTTCAAGACCAGCTGAGGCACACTACTGGTGCTCCCAGTATGCTGCGTTCAAGACCAGCTGAGGCACACTACTGGTGGTCCCAGTATGCTGCGTTCAAGACCAGTTGAAGCACACGGCTGGTGGGTCCCAGTATGCTGCGTTCAAGACCAGCTGAGGCACACTACTGGTGGTCCCAGTATGCTGCGTTCAAGACCAGCTGAGGAACACTACTGGTGCTCCCAGTATGCTGCGTTCAAGACCAGCTGAGGAACACTACTGGTGCTCCCAGTATGCTGCGTTCAAGACCAGCTGAGGAACACTACTGGTGCTCCCAGTATGCTGCGTTCAAGACCAGCTGAGGAACACTACTGGTGCTCCCAGTATGCTGCGTTCAAGACCAGCTGATGCACAATACTGGTGCTCCCAGTATGCTGGGTTCAAGACCAGCTGAAGCACACTGCTGGTGGTCCCAGTATGCTGCGTTCAAGACCAGCTGAGGCACACTACTGGTGCTCCCAGTATGCTGCGTTCAAGACCAGCTGAGGCACACTACTGGTGCTCCCAGTATGCTGCGTTCAAGACCAGCTGAGGAACACTACTGGTGCTCCCAGTATGCTGCGTTCAAGACCAGCTGAGGAACACTACTGGTGCTCCCAGTATGCTGCGTTCAAGACCAGCTGAGGAACACTACTGGTGCTCCCAGTATGCTGCGTTCAAGACCAGCTGAGGAACACTACTGGTGCTCCCAGTATGCTGCGTTCAAGACCAGCTGATGCACAATACTGGTGCTCCCAGTATGCTGGGTTCAAGACCAGCTGAAGCACACTGCTGGTGGTCCCAGTATGCTGCGTTCAAGACCAGCTGAGGCACACTACTGGTGCTCCCAGTATGCTGCGTTCAAGACCAGCTGAAGCACACTGCTGGTGGTCCCAGTATGCTGCGTTCAAGACCAGCTGAGGCACACTACTGGTGCTCCCAGTATGCTGGGTTCAAGACCAGCTGAAGCACACGGCTGGTGGTCCCAGTATGCTGGGTTCAAGACCAGCTGAGTCACACTACTGGTTGTCCCAGTATGCTGCGTTCAAGACCAGCTGAGGCACACTACTGGTGGTCCCAGTATGCTGGGTTCAAGACCAGCTGAAGCACACTGCTGGTGGTCCCAGTATGCTGCGTTCAAGACCAGCTGAAGCACACTGCTGGTGGTCCCAGTATGCTGCGTTCAAGACCAGCTGAGGCACACTACTGGTGGTCCCAGTATGCTGCGTTCAAGACCAGCTGAAGCACACTGCTGGTGGTCCCAGTATGCTGCGTTCAAGACCAGCTGAGGAACACTACTCGTGCTCCCAGTATGCTGGGTTGAAGACCAGCTGAGGAACATTACTGGTGCTCCCAGTATGCTGGGTTGAAGACCAGCTGAGGAACATTACTGGTGCTCTCAGTATGCTGCGTTCAAGACCAGCTGAGGAACACTACTCGTGCTCCCAGTATGCTGGGTTGAAGACCAGCTGAGGAACATTACTGGTGCTCCCAGTATGCTGGGTTGAAGACCAGCTGAGGAACATTACTGGTGCTCTCAGTATGCTGGGTTGAAGACCAGCTGAGGGACATTACTGGTGCTCCCAGTATGCTGGGTTGAAGACCAGCTGAGAGACATTACTGGTGCTCCCAGTATGCTGGGTTGAAGACCAGCTGAGGAACACTACTCGTGCTCCCAGTATGCTGGGTTGAAGACCAGCTGAGGAACACTACTCGTGCTCCCAGTATGCTGGGTTGAAGACCAGCTGAGGAACACTACTCGTGCTCCCAGTATGCTGGGTTGAAGACCAGCTGAGGAACATAACTGGTGCTCCCAGTATGCTGGGTTGAAGACCAGCTGAGGAACATAACTGGTGCTCTCAGTATGCTGGGTTGAAGACCAGCTGAGGGACATTACTGGTGCTCTCAGTATGCTGGGTTGAAGACCAGCTGAGGAACATAACTGGTGCTCTCAGTATGCTGGGTTGAAGACCAGTTGAGGAACATTACTGGTGCTCTCAGTATGCTGGGTTGAAGACCAGCTGAGGAACATTACTGGTGCTCTCAGTATGCTGGGTTGAAGACCAGCTGAGGAACATTACTGGTGCCCTCAGTATGCTGGGTTGAAGACCAGCTGAGGAACATTACTGGTGCCCTCAGTATGCTGGGTTGAAGACCAGCTGAGGAACATTACTGGTGCCCTCAGTATGCTGGGTTGAAGACCAGCTGAGGAACATTACTGGTGCCCTCAGTATGCTGGGTTGAAGACCAGCTGAGGAACATTACTGGTGCTCTCAGTATGCTGGGTTGAAGACCAACTGAGGACCATTACTGGTGCTCTCAGTATGCTGGGTTGAAGACCAGCTGAGGAACATAACTGGTGCTCTCAGTATGCTGGGTTGAAGACCAGCTGAGGAACATTACTGGTGCTCTCAGTATGCTGGGTTGAAGACCAGCTGAGGAACATTACTGGTGCTCTCAGTATGCTGGGTTAAAAACCAGCTGAGGAACATTACTGGTGCTCTCAGTATGCTGGGTTGAAGACCAGCTGAGGAACATTACTGGTGCTCTCAGTATGCTGGGTTGAAGACCAGCTGAGGAACATTACTGGTGCTCTCAGTATGCTGGGTTGAAGACCAGCTGAGGAACATTACTGGTGCTCTCAGTATGCTGGGTTGAAGACCAGCTGAGCAAATATTTGGACATATTGAATAGAAAACGTTTTGGTCCTGGAACCCTGATCACTTGAGACATTCATGGCATAAGAGTGAGGTGTAAGAGACAGACAGTGACCTGAGGTTTATATTAAACCGTTCCAAGTATGATTAAAACAACGTCTCTGGTAATACAGTGGTAGAGCATAGTGAGAAGTGAATTGATGAACGTCCCTACTGGAGGAAACGTTTTCACAGAATACCAGCACCCGCATTGTGTTGTCTTATTTACACATAAACGTCTCTGTATCATGGATGTGCGAGCACACCGAGCACAGCCACGCTGGTGTGAGATTCATCTGTAAAAGCTACCATTTGTGGTCGCAGTTGTGGCTCATGCTAACCTCCCTATGATGTATAGAACTATACCTACTTGGATGAATCTTATTTGATCCAGCTGGTCTAGTGGTTAACGCACTGGCCTGGAGTTTTAGGACTCACCGTAGTTCAAAGCCCATCCGTTCCACGGTTTGTTTGCGGTCGTGTTATGATTTTGTGAGCCATAGTTCGAAACAGAAAATATGTGGAGGTATAATCCAAAAAATTTCTTCTGGAAGTGACTGACCAATGGAATGATTTAAAAGACGTTGTAATTAGTGCTACAAAAATCTGACATTTAAAAATATATGTACGATGAAAAAAAATAATGAAGACGGGATACCACGAGCATAGATCGACTCCTGTAACTACAAATAGGTAGTTACATTAGCGGTGGTGGAAGACGCTTACAGTCGTGACCAGATCTTCCGTCGCCTTAAGCGAAACTTCTTCCTGCGCCGGGTACCAATCTGTACACAAGGATATATACACCCACAGGTATTTATAAACATTATCTTAGACCAGGGCAAGACTCCAACCTGCGCACTTTGCATCAAAGAATGAACTATCTCAGACCAGTCTGACTCTAGTCTGAGGTAATGTTTATAAACAATTTCGCTGGTTTCACGAATTGTTAAATACACCGAGAGGTGTACAGGTCTCCGTGTATATACTGAGAGTTTTCTTTTATCATTATTTCAAGTATTAAACTTGACTGGAGGTGAACAGGTGCCATGTGGCCTTAAAGACTTTTGTAGTTAATAAGCCTTAAACCCCTATTAACCAACCAGACTACGATGTTCTAAAACCTGTGACATAATACTAACCGGTTTCTACAAACTTGACTACATATTTAGGGCTTTAAGATGTTCCCAGTAATTTAAATGTTTTAAGGGCATTTGTTGCAGCAATTTTTCAGCTACGAAGGATTTTCACTATTCTCGTAGCCAGGCATCAGACTGCCATCGGTCCGCAGGCTTACATAACCATCACAGCCTGGTTGATGTGGCACTTGCTGCAGTAGAGTTCCTGTTTCCATTTGATAATGTTTACCTCCCTATTCCCCCTTCATCACGGGGACTTCCTCTCCCATACTTGTGTTCTCTTTCCCCATTACTGGTGTTCCCTCTCTCCCCATTACTGGTGTTCCCTCTTCCCCATTACTGGTGCTCCTCCCATTACCAGTGCTCCCCTTTCCAATACTGGTGCTCCCTCTCTCAGTACTGGTGTTCCCTCCTCATTCCTAGTGCTTCCTCCCCCATTACTGGTGTTCCCTCATTCCTGGTGCTCCCTCTGCTATTACTGGTGTTCCCTCTCCCCTCCCCCATTACTCCTGCTCCCCCTTAATTGATGGGATACTATCCCGAGGGAAAGCAATTCCCAGGTGATAGTAACTCCATCTAGACTGGAGTTACCCTCAACTGCCATAGTTGATGAACTCTTAAATGGAACACTTGACGATACCATCATGGCCCTACTGAAGTCTCCCGCTCAGCTTGACACATTTCAACACTTTGTATAAACTCCGTCCCCTGTCATAGAATATGACAGGGAAACTTAGTAAGCTTTTGTTCTCATTGTGTGCCTTTCGTAAGCTTTTGTTCTCATTGTGTGCCTTTCGTAAGCTTTTGTTCTCATTGTGTGCCTTTCGTAAGCTTTTGTTCTCATTGTGTGCCTTTCGTAAGCTTTTGTACTCATTGTGTGCCTTTCGTAAGCTTTTGTTCTCATTGTGTGCCTTTCGTAAGCTTTTGTACTCATTGTGTGCCTTTCGTAAGCTTTTGTACTCATTGTGTGCCTTTCGTAAGCTTTTGTTCTCATTGTGTTCCTTTCGTAAGCTTTTGTACTCATTGTGTGCCTTTCGTAAGCTTTTGTACTCATTGTGTGCCTTTTGTAAACTTTTGTTTCCATTATGTGCTTTTTGTAAACCGTTGCTTCCACTGTGTATCTTTCATATAGAATTGAGTAGCAGCACGTATTCAATTTTGCTAAATAAAAAAAAATGGCTTACTCTGTGAGTGTGGATGCTGGAATGAGAGAATGAGTGAGGGGTGAGTGTTGTAGCCTAGTGTTGTAGCCTAGTGTTGACTTGCGTCTTGAATACTCAATGTTCACGCTCAAGGTTATTCTTCACTTCCTATACTCTTGTTTATTATTAATGTGTACGTCAGCTCGCTTCCAGTATTCTGATGTATTGATCCTGTGTTCGGCTCTAGTGTTCTCTCGCAGCCCAGCCTGAGACCTCACTTGTCAGGCTGTTGCTGCTAGCAGATTGCAGATCTATATAACCAACTCATCCAGGCTCATCTGACACTCCCTTACAAACTTGCCCAGTTTATATCTTTTTCCTTCTGTGATATTTATGATATCTGCTGGGGGCGTTGACCCCCGGAACACCCTCCAGGTAGCAGGTTGAATTTTTTAACACCGAATTTAAATGATAAATATAGGTCGAAAATATATAGAACATAAATAGGAATAAGCAGAATTTCCCCTAGTTTGTGACTGGGCGCTGTAGTTAGCATTTATTACGAGGAAATAACACCAGAATGTACACTAACATTATTACTGCCACACTGACGTGGCTGAAATGTGGGAATTGTGAAAGAGAATTTAAAAGTACCTCAAGAGGTGCGTGATGGACAGGATGGAGAACTTGATTTCATGTTTGCTGTGTCAGTAAATACTTGTAACAGTGAGACTAAGCTAGGGCAATGTTAATGAATTTGTGGGAGGGATAAAGAACTTTGGGGAGTTAGAACATAAGAAAGAAGGAACACTGAAGCAGGCCTACTGGCCTGTGCGAGGCAGGTCCAATTCTCCCACCGGCTTAAGCCAATGCCTTGACCTAGTGAGGTCAGACACGTCACTTAAGGGAGGAGCACGGCATCTGACCTAGTAGCACAAGCTAGTCAGGTCCAACTCGCACCCACTCATGTATTTATCCAACCTATTTTTAAAACTACACGTCTTAGCTTCTATGACGGTACTCGGGAGATTCTTCCACTCATCCACAATTCATATAAACGGCTCAGAAATCTGACAAGTTGATGAATGAGAGACATGCAACGCTTGGGGATATTTATTATGGAGATGTTTCGCCAGCCAGTGGCTTCCTCAGTTCACAGAGATGAATGGTGGAAGAAGAGGAGTTTTAGGTAGTCAATCCTTCAGCCTGGAGTCGATGTGTCCAGTCCATCAATCTTGATAAAAGTGCAAGAAATGCGCAGAGAAGACACATCATCTTAGAATCTTGATACAGGGAATTCTACGCCTGTCAAACCTTTAGGCAGGACCTAGTTCCACCTGTGGATTTTTCCATGCAGTATATAAGCCCCTTCTCCGCTTATATACTGTATTTTTATCAAGATTTATAGACTGAAAACATCGACTCCAAGCTGAGGGACTGATTACGGAAAACTCCTCATCATCCACCATTCATATCTGTACTGAAGATTGAGACACTTATGCAGCATATGGGAATCTTTATTCAGGAAACGTTTCGCCACACACTGGCTTCATCAGTCCAATACAAAGAGGAAGGCGTAAGGAGAGGAGGAGTAATCAGTCCCTCAGCCTGGAGTCGATGTGTTCAGTCCATCAATCTACAAGATTCCCATATGCTGCATAAGTGTCTCAATCTTCAACTTGTCGGTTTTTCAAACCATTCATCACATGAAGAATTGAGACACTTATGCAACACATGGGAATCTTTATTGAAGAAACGTTTCGCCACACAGTGGCTTCATCAGTCCAATACAAAGTAGAAATGGGTAAGGAGAGTAGAAGTATGAGGTAATCAGTCCCTCAACCTGGATTCGATGTGTTCAGTCCATCACTCTTGTAGTAAGTGCAGCATAGGGCCAGAGAGGTGGCTTATATACTGCGGTGAGATGAGTTGAAGCAGGAGGCGGCGGGATCTTAGTGGGACGTGCCACTAGTGTAAGTACGTCATCGTCCAAAGGTTTGGGCAAGCGTTGAAGTCTTTGTACCAAGATTCCATGATGTTGCAGTGTCTGACACTGCAACATCATGGAGTCTTCACATCTCTACTGTTCCTGCCTACTTTCTGTATTCGACTGAAGAAGCCTACTGTGTAGGCGAAACGTTTCGGAATAAAGTTGTCTAACTGTTGCATATGTGAACATCAAAATGGTATACAATACCGACAGGTTGTTAGGTAAGACACATATGCAACAGTTAGACAACTTTATTCCGAAACGTTTCGCCTACACAGTAGGCTTCTTCAGTCGAATACAGAAAGTAGGCAGGAACAGTAGAGATGTGAAGACGATGTAATCAGTCCATCACCCTTAAAGTCGTAGAATTTGAGGTTGTCAGTCCCTCGGCCTGGAGAAGTTCAGTTCCATAGTCAGGAACTATCTGAAGATCAAGCGACAGTGCGGAGACTTAAATACTGTCGGAAGGAGAGGTGCAGGGTAGTAGTAGTAGTAGTAGTAGTAGTAGTAGTAGTAGTGAGAGGCAACTGAGAGGTCATGTCCCTCTCAGATCCAACCCTTCTCACTTGAAAGGCTTGTCCAAGGTGTTTTCTGTACCAAGATGCCACGTGTTGCAGTGTCTGACAGGATGAACATCAAAATGGTATACAATACCGACAGGTTGTTAGGTAAGACACATATGCAACAGTTAGACAACTTTATTCCGAAACGTTTCGCCTACACAGTAGGCTTCTTCAGTCGAATACAGAAAGTAGGCAGGAACAGTAGAGATGTGAAGACGATGTAATCAGTCCATCACCCTTAAAGTCGTAGAATTTGAGGTTGTCAGTCCCTCGGCCTGGAGAAGTTCAGTTCCATAGTCAGGAACTATCTGAAGATCAAGCGACAGTGCGGAGACTTAAATACTGTCGGAAGGAGAGGTGCAGGGTAGTAGTAGTAGTAGTAGTAGTAGTAGTAGTAGTAGTGAGAGGCAACTGAGAGGTCATGTCCCTCTCAGATCCAACCCTTCTCACTTGAAAGGCTTGTCCAAGGTGTTTTCTGTACCAAGATGCCACGTGTTGCAGTGTCTGACAGGATGAACATCAAAATGGTATACAATACCGACAGGTTGTTAGGTAAGACACATATGCAACAGTTAGACAACTTTATTCCGAAACGTTTCTTCAGTCGAATATAGAAAGTAGGCAGGAACAGTAGAGATGTGAAGACGATGTAATCAGTCCATCACCCTTAAAGTCGTAGAATTTGAGGTTGTCAGTCCCTCGGCCTGGAGAAGTTCAGTTCCATAGTCAGGAACTATCTGAAGATCAAGCGACAGTGCGGAGACTTAAATACTGTCGGAAGGAGAGGTGCAGGGTAGTAGTAGTAGTAGTAGTAGTGAGAGGCAACTGAGAGGTCATGTCCCTCTCAGATCCAACCCTTCTCACATATGTGTCTTACCTAACAACCTGTCGGTATTGTATACCATTTTGATGTTCATCTTGTCAGACACTGCAACACGTGGCATCTTGGTACAGAAAACACCTTGGACAAGCTTTTCAAGTGAGAAGGGTTGGATCTGAGAGGGACATGACCTCTCAGTTGCCTCTCACTACTACTACTACTACTACTACTACTACTACTACTACCCTGCACCTCTCCTTCCGACAGTATTTAAGTCTCCGCACTGTCGCTTGATCTTCAGATAGTTCCTGACTATGGAACTGAACTTCTCCAGGCCGAGGGACTGACAACCTCAAATTCTACGACTTTAAGGGTGATGGACTGATTACATCGTCTTCACATCTCTACTGTTCCTGCCTACTTTCTGTATTCGACTGAAGAAGCCTACTGTGTAGGCGAAACGTTTCGGAATAAAGTTGTCTAACTGTTGCATATGTGTCTTACCATTCCCATGTGTTGCATAAGTGTCTCAATTCTTCAACTTGTCGGTTTTCAAAACCATTCATCACATTCATCACATATCTGTACTGGACTGAGGGAGCCACTGTGTGGCGAAACGTTTCCTCAATAAAGATTCCCAAGTGTTGTACAAATATTTCATTCCTTAACTTTGGGCAGATGTAAGAAATGAACTGAGTATTATTAACCAGGATAAAAAAAAAAACTTTCTTGGAGAGCAATAAAGAAATATTTGGTAATTGAAGTAGATACAGATCAGAGTTAGTGAAAGGCTAGAGAAAAGTGCAGAATAGAAAGACGAGACGGTAATAGTGATGGAAATTAGTGATTGACGAATAGAGGAAGAAACAGCAGTATAAAAACATAAAACAGTATATTCTAAAGAAAGACAACATATTCAGAGAAAGATAGAAGGGAAAACTAGCAACACCTCTCAGTAAACTCCAACAGTCGCAGAAAGACGAGACCGATGAAAACAGCATGTATGCTGCCGAGAACACTGAAAATGTGGAATGAGATGTAAATACCCATATAACAGAAAGTGTTCCAGTATGTTAGAAGAGAGACTGCGTCATCTTGATTAAGATAATCTATTACTAGGATGACTCGTGTCTGGAACATGTTAGTACAAGGTAAGACACATATGCAACAGTTAGGTATCTTTATTATGAAACGTTTCGCCTACACAGTAGGCTTCTTCAGTCAAGTACAGAAAAGTTGATAGAAGCAGAAGATACTTGAAGACGATGTAATCAGTCCATCACCCTTAAAGTTTTGAGGTGGTCAGTCCCTCAGTCTGGAGAAGAGCATTGTTCCATAGTATGAAACAATATGGAGAAGAAGTGACTATGGAACAATGCTCTTCTCCAGACTGAGGGACTGACCACCTCAAAACTTTAAGGGTGATGGACTGATTACATCGTCTTCAAGTATCTTCTGCTTCTATCAACTTTTCTGTACTCGACTGAAGAAGCCTACTGTGTAGGCGAAACGTTTCATAATAAAGATACCTAACTGTTGCATATGTGTCTTACCTAACAACCTGTCGGTATTTTATACCATTTTAATGTTCAATGTTAGTACAAGATGACATCAACAAAATAGTTATGTTGTACATGAATGGTATACAATACCGAGAAGATGAAAATAGGACACATGTACAACATCTGGGTTTCTTTATTGTAGACGTTTTGCCATCCAGTGACTTTATCAATACAAATTCAAGGACATGATTAGAAGACAGTAGAAATATACACAAAAGATGAAGTAATCAGTCCCTCAGTCTTGGAGTTGAAGAACACCGGTTTTGAAGAGTGAGATTCTTCAAGGCCACGGTGCTCTTTAACTCCAAGACTGAGGCTCAGATTACCTCATCATTTATGTATATTTCTACTGTCTTCTAATTATGTCCTTGAATTTGTATTGATAGTCACAGGATGGCGAAACGTCTACATTACAGATACCTAAATATTGCACATTTGTCTAATTTTCATCAGTTGCCAAATGAAATCGCTGGCCCACAGATGACTCCAACTTCATCCTGTTCCCTCTCTATATCTCTTAACAATAAAAAGGCTTTCAAATGAGCTGATATAGGTAGCAGCTTTTAGCTTGTAAATAAAGTTAGGAACCCTAAAAATAAGTTTGTAAAACCCTGTGTAAAAAAAAAAAGATTGCACGTATTTTCACCGTAACATCAGCAAATTGTGACAAGAGACCAGGACATTTTATGACTTAAGGGACTGAAAATTCCACGTAAAAAGAACAGTGGTAAACATGGTAAACAAATAATTTAGGCAAAGAGAGAAACGATATAAAGCAAGAGTGGGAATATTCAATAAAGAAAATAGTGGGAGAGTACAGATACATGTAGTGGTGGTACATGAGTCGGTGTTTCACACGCCAAGGTCCAGAGTACGACCAGTACTGGATACTAACCATACCACGGGTGGGGATAGAACCCGCGGTCAGAGAGTCTCAAAACTCCAGATCGTCACGTTAGCCACTGGACCAGCTAGCCAATATGTCACTTGACCTTGTTGTCTCCAGTACTGGAGACAACAAGGTCAAGTGACATATTGCAAGAAAGGAAACTGGACGTCTTCACTAGGTGCTAGACCAACCAGGCTGTGATGGATATGTAGGGTAGTGGATCACCAGCAGCAACAGTCTGGTTCACCAGACGAGCCTGACCAATGGCCGGGCACAGGGAGTAGGAAAAACTATCGGAATTTGTCAAGGTTCACCGAATTGCTGAAAAACGAGCTTATGCCACAACACAATAAAGATGATATATACCGAAAAGCATAGAGCAGAAGCTATAATATTCATGTAATAAATGATTTAGAAAACCGACAAGTTGAAGAATGAGACATACACAAATAACCCGCACATAAAAGAGAGAAGCTTACGACGACGTTTCGGTCCGACTTGGACCATTTACAAAGTCACACTAACCAGAAGTGGAGCAGGACGGATATATATAGGCAGGAAGAGGTAGTGGTGGTAGTAGTAGTAGTAGTACAAGAATGGTATATAATACCGACAAGATGAAATTAAGACACATGTGCAACACCCGGGCATCCCCATCGTAGACGCTTCGCTGTCCAGCCAGCCACTGGATGGCGAAACGTCCATAACAAAGACACCCAGAATGAGACACTTATGCAACGTTGGGGAATTTTTATTTAGGAACCATTTCACCATACAGTGGCTTCATTAGTCCAATACAAAGCAGAACGGTGAAAAAAAAGAGTTTGAGGTAATCAGTCCCTGAGCTTGGAATGTACGTGTTCAGTCCATGGACTCGACACATCAACATAAAGCTGAACTCTTCTCCAGGCTGAGGGACTGACCACCTCAGATACTATTTATCCAATGTTGATGGACTGATTACATTATCTTTACCTCGCTACTACACCTGCTCCCTCTGTATTTGACTGAAGTAGCCTGCTGAGTAGCCGAAACGTTTTAACAGTAAAGATACCCAACGATTGTACATGTGTTGCTCACTGGAGTGATAACCCATAAAATAAGGTCAACAGATATAACAGGAAAAGTGGGTATTCAGTTTTCTAAGTAATAAAACAAAGATCAGTAAGACTTAAGAAATCGTAATGACACGATTGCAAATAAACCATACCCCCGGCCGGGATTGAACCCGCGGTCTATGACCGTGGGTTCAATCCCGGCCGGGGGTATGGTTTAAAGATCAGTAATATTCTTGGTAAAGTGAGTTCAGTACCCCAAGGCATAGTCCTGGCACCTTTGCTGTTTCTCATAGATTTAAATAAAGTCACTAGCCACAAATTCGTATGGTGTAAATCTTGGCAATAAACACCAACAAATTGGTTTAGAAAGACACACGAGCAAACACCAGAACCGAAACGTTTTCTAATAAATATGTCTTAGTGTTTGCTCACGTGTCTAAAATTCGTATCATCATTTTCGCGCGATACCAAAACGTACATGAGTTGCCTCGGTAGAAGACAGTGAAAAACTGCTATTGGATATCCACAGAGTTTTCCAGTGGAAAATAACTTGATATTCATTAGTGACAAATTTCATCTTGTC
Source organism: Cherax quadricarinatus (assembly GCF_038502225.1). Classification (NCBI taxonomy): domain Eukaryota; kingdom Metazoa; phylum Arthropoda; class Malacostraca; order Decapoda; family Parastacidae; genus Cherax; species Cherax quadricarinatus. The sequence goes on from NC_091376.1 coordinate 9,093,454, forward strand.
ACATGTGCAAAGAATAAAGAACTAATGCACATAATTTATGGTAGTATGTGCAACATCTGGGTATCTTGTGCTCATCACCTGCTTCTAGGCTGAGGGACTAATTACCTCTTCTATGGACCGCTGTATACTTGATATTATGTCCATGTAATGTACTGATAAAGCCACTGGATGGCAAAACATCTACAAGCAAAGATACCTATATGTTGAACATGTGTCTAATTGAACATTAAAATGGTATAAAATACCGACAGGTTGTTAGGTAAGACACATATGCAACAGTTAGGTATCTTTATTTCGAAACGTTTCGCCTACACAGTAGGCTTCTTCAGTCGAGTGCAGAAAAGTTGATAGAAGCAGAAGATACTTGAAGACGATGTAATCAGTGATTACATCGTCTTCAAGTATCTTCTGCTTCTATCAACTTTTCTGTACTCGACTGAAGAAGCCTACTGTGTAGGCGAAACGTTTCGAAATAAAGATACCTAACTGTTGCATATGTGTCTTACCTAACAATGTGTCTAATTCACCATACCACTGATATACATTCATAAGTATGTGTGTAATATACTGATAATATATAATTAATGTGTATTTTTCATGTATTCCAGGTAGGTTCCTGCAGCCTGGTGGTAGATGGTGTACCCTCCCACCGTCGTCACCCTTAACATACCCGTGACTGGTTTCCAGCATTCTTCTCCCGTAATCCGACCTGACACCTGGGTATCTATAACTTGCTAGACCCGATCTAAGTCGCCATTAAGACCTGTAGGCATGATTTACTTCCCATCAAGTCGTGTAGACTTGGTTTCTTCCCATTAAGTCGTGTAGACGTGGTTTAGCTTCTATCAAGTCATGTAGACGGGGTTTAGCTCCTGTCAAGTCATGTAGACGGGGTTTAGCTCCTGTCAAGTCATGTAGACGGGGTTTAGGTCTCCATGAAGACCCGTAAATGTGCTGTAGTCCTTCATAAAGACGTGTAGACGGGGTTTATGCTTCCTCAAGTCCTGTAGACATGGATTATGCTCCCTCAAGTCCTGTAGACGTGGTCTAGTTCCCCACTAAGACCTGTAGACATGATTCAGGTTCCCTTTCAGATTTGTGACATGGATCAAGTCCCAATTAAGACCTGTAGACATGGTTCAGGTCCCAATTGAAACCTGTAGACATGATTCAAGTCCAAATTAAGACCCGTAGACATAGTTTTGCATTAAGACCTGTAGAGTTGTTTAGACCTCATCCAGACCTGTAAATGTGGTTTAACCTCTTATCAAGATTTGTAGACTAAATTTTAAGTTCCCATCAAGACCTTCAAGTCAGCATCCTCTTTCATTTATTTCAATACTCAGGATGAACCGCTGGTAAGTACTATTTAAATTTTGTATATTTAGCGTATAGGTTTGTGCCTTGATGTTAGTGAAGTGCTCTTCATCCAAGGAATGAGCTACCCTACCTTCCTTGGATCAAACCTGATTGACCTCCTGATGCAAGTTTTTGTCACGTGATGACCTCTGTGGGGCGTTTGGTTAAGGTAAGGTAAGATAAAATAAGATTTTGTTCGGATTTTTAACCCCGGAGGGTTGGCCATCCAGGATAACCTAAGAAAGGCAGTTCGTCATGGAGGGACTAGATAGTGCGTCATTGAGGGACTAGGCAGTGCGTCATGGAGGGACTAGGCAGTGCGTCATGGAGGGACTAGATAGTGCGTCATTGAGGGACTAGATAGTGCGTCATTGAGGGACTAGATAGTGCGTCATGGAGGGACTAGATAGTGCGTCATGGAGGGACTAGATAGTGCGTCATTGAGGGACTAGATAGTGCGTCATTGAGGGACTAGATAGTGCGTCATGGAGGGACTAGATAGTGCGTCATGGAGGGACTAGGCAGTGCGTCATGTAGGGACTAAGCAGTGCGTCATGGAGGGACTAGATAGTGCATCATGGAGGGACTAGGCAGTGCGTCATGGAGGGACTAGGTAGTGCGTCATGGAGGGACTAGGCAGTGCGTCATGGAGGGACTAGATAGTGCGTCATGGAGGGACTAGATAGTGCGTCATGGAGGGACTAGGCAGTGCGTCATGGAGGGACTAGGCAATGCGTCATGGAGGGACTAGATAGTGCGTCATGGAGGGACTAGATAGTGCGTCATGGAGGGACTAGGCAGTGCGTCATGGAGGGACTAGATAGTGCGTCATTGAGGGACTAGATAGTGCATCATGGAGGGACTAGATAGTGCGTCATGGAGGGACTAGGCAGTGCGTCATGGAGGGACTAGGTAGTGCGTCATGGAGGGACTAGGCAGTGCGTCATGGAGGGACTAGGCAGTGCGTCATGGAGGGACTAGGCAGTGCGTCTTGGAGGGACTAGGCAGTGCGTCATGGAGGGACTAGGCAGTGCGTCATGGAGGGACTAGGCAGTGCGTCAGGGAGGAACTAGACAATGCGTCATAGAGGAACTGGACAGTGCGTCAGGGAGGAACTAAACAGTGCGTCATGGAGGGACTAGGTAGTGCGTCATGGAGGGACTAGGCAGTGCGTCATGGAGGGACTAGGCAGTGCGTCATGGAGGGACTAGGCAGTGCGTCTTGGAGGGACTAGGCAGTGCGTCATGGAGGGACTAGGCAGTGCGTCATGGAGGGACTAGGCAGTGCGTCATGGAGGGACTAGGCAGTGCGTCATGGAGGAACTAGGCAGTGCGTCAGGGAGGAACTAAACAGTGCGTCATGGAGGGACTAGGCAGTGCGTCATGGAGGAACTAGGCAGTGCGTCAGGGAGGAACTAAACAGTGCGTCATGGAGGAACTAGACAGTGCGTCATGGAGGGATATACCTTTCCCTGACTTGCTAGTCCACCCAGTAAAAGATACATCACATTGTAAGATGTGACGGAAGACTTTTCACCCGTTTCCATAAGGAAGCGGGTGAGAATTCTTCGTCCGTAAGCCATGATAGTCGTAAAATGTAAAGTGCCGGGAGCAAGCGGCTAGTAACCCCTTCTCTTGTATAAATTGCTAAAAGGACAAGTGTTATCTTTGTCGGGTCGCCCTACCTCGATGGCAGACTGCCGGAGTGTTAAAACACACACGTGTGTGTGTATATACATACATATATATATATATATATATATATATATATATATATATATATATATATATATATAGAGAGAGAGAGAGAGAGAGAGAGAGAGAGAGAGAGAGAGAGAGAATTGATGAGGGAAAAAAAAGGTGAGTGGTGCGTTGAGGTATATGTGGAGAAAAAAGACATTATCTATGGAGACAAAGAAGGGAATGTATGAAAGTATAGTAGTACCAACACTCTTATATGGATGTGAAGCTTGGGTTGTGAATGCAGCAGCGAGGAGGCAGTTGGAGGCAGTGGAGATGTCCTGTCTAAGGGCAATGTGTGGTGTAAATATTATGCAGAAAATTCGGAGTGTGGAAATTAGGAGAAGGTGTGGAGTTAATAAAAGTATTAGTCAGAGGGCTGAAGAGGGGTTGTTGAGGTGGTTTGGTCATTTAGAGAGAATTGGATCAAAGTAGAATGACATGGAGAGCGTATAAATCCGTAGGGGAAGGAAGGCGGGGTAGGGGTCGTCCTCGAAAAGGTTGGAAGGAAGGGGTAAGGGAGGTTTTGTGGGCGAGGGGCTTGGACTTTCAGCAGGCGTGCATGAGTATGTTCGATAGGAGTGAATGGAGACGAATGGTATTTGGAACCTGACGATCTGTTGGAGTGTGAGCAGGGTAATATTTAGTGAAGGGATTCAGGGAAACTGGTTATTTTATATAGCCGGACTTGAGTCCTGGAAATGGGAAGCACAATGCCTGCACTCTAAAGGAGGGGTTTGGGATATTAGCAGTTTGGAGGGATATGTTGTGTATCTTTATACGTATATGCTTCTAAACTGTTGTGTTCTGAGCACCTCTGCAAAAACAGTGAATATGTGTGAGTGAGGTGAAAGTGTTGAATGATGAAAGTATTTTCTTTTTGGGGATTTTTTTTTTTTTGGGGTCACCCTGCCTCGGTGGGAGACGGCCGACTTGTTTATATAAGAACATAAGAACATAAGAACGAAGGAACACTGCAGAAGGCCTACTGGCCCATGCGAGGCAGGTCCAAGTCTCCTACCGGCTTAAGCCAATGCACCCAACCTAGTCAGGTCAGGTCACATTGACTTAAGGGAGGAACACGGCAACCGACCTGGTAACACAAGCTATCAGGTCCAACTCACACCCACCCACATCCACTCATGTATTTATCCAACCTATTTTTAAAGCTACACAACGTTCTGGCCTCTATAACTGTACTCGGAAGTTTGTTCCACTCATCCACAACTCTATTACCAAACCAGTACTTTCCTATATCCTTCCTGAATCTGAATTTTTCCAACTTAAAACCATTGCTGCGAGTCCTGTCTAAGCTAGATATTTTCAGCACACTATTTACATCCCCTTTATTTATTCCTGTCTTCCATTTATACACCTCAATCATATCCCCCCTAATTCTACGTCTTTCTAGAGAGTGCAGATTCAGGGCCCTTAGTCTATCCTCATAGGGAAGGTTTCTGATACATGGGATCAACTTTGTCATCCTCCTTATACATTTTCCAGAGAATTTATATCCATTCTGTAATACGGTGACCAAAACTGTGCAGCATAATCTAAATGAGGCCTAACCAAGGATGTATAGAGTTGAAGAACAACCTGAGGACTCCTATTATTTATGCTTCTTGATATGAAGCCAAGGATTCTATTAGCTTTATTGCGAACACTTATGCACTGTTGTCTTGGTTTCAGATTACTGCTAACCAGAACTCCTAAATCTTTTTCGCAATCCGTAATATTAAGATCTACATTATTTAGTTTATATGTGGCATGGTTATTGTCCGGTCCAACATTTAGAACTTTGCATTTGTCTATATTAAACTGCATCTGCCACTTCTCCGACCACTGCATCAGTCTATTCAAATCTTCCTGGAGTGCTCGAATGTCCTCGTCAGAATGAATTCGACGGCCTATTTTGGTGTCATCGGCAAACTTGCCGATGTCGCTCTTTATGCCCTCATCTATGTCGTTTATGTAGATTGTGAACAGCAGGGGGCCCAACACTGACCCCTGTGGAACACCGCTCGTGACGCTTCCCCACTCTGATTTCTCCCCATTTATGCAAACTCTCTGCTGCCTATTTGTCAACCATGCCTCTATCCAGGAAAAAATTTCTCCTCATATTCCATGTGCTTTAATTTTCCTCAATAGGCTCTGATGTGGGACCCTGTCAAAAGCCTTACTGAAGTCCATATACACAATATCATATTCATTACCATGATCTACCTCCTCAAATACCTTAGTGAAAAAAGTTAATAAATTCGTAAGGAAGGAACGCCCCTTTGTAAAACCATGCTGAGATTCGTTGATTAATTTATGCTTTTCAAGGTGGCTACGAACTGCCTCGGCAATTATTGATTCCATAAATTTTCCCTCTATGGAGGTTAGGCTTATTGGTCTATAGTTCGAAGCTAAGGACCTGTCACCTGCTTTGAAAATAGGTATCACATTTGCCATTTTCCACTTATCTGGCACCATGCCAGTTTGTAGTGATATGTTGAAAAGATTAGCCAAAGGTGTGCTAAACTCCTCTTTACATTCCTTTAGAACCCTTGCATACAGTTCATCAGGGCCTGGGGATTTGTTAGGTTTTAATTTATCTATTTGCCTAAGGACCATGTCACTTGTGACCCTAATCGTGCACAGTTTATTATCGTCCTGTTCTACATAATTTATCATTACTGGAATATCGCTGGTATCCTCCTGTGTAAAAACTGAGAGGAAGTATGTGTTAAAAATTCTACACATTTCCTTATCACTGTCAGTGAGCTGACCCTCATATACATATATATATATATATATATATATATATATATATATATATATATATATATATATATATATATATATATATATATATATATATATATATATATATATAAATAAAATAAATAGTGAAGTACCATCTCTGGTGCTACACAGGAACCCCTCATCCTCAGAGTGGGCAATAAACGTACTGAAGGGGGAAAAATCTAAAGATTTCTCCTCGACACTGAATATTTTCTTCCCCTGCCACGACATTTATATATATATATATATATATATATATATATATATATATATATATATATATATAAATGTCGTGCCGAATATGTAAAACTGGTCAATTAGCAAGAACTCATTTAAAATTAAGTCCTTTCTAAAAATTTTTCTTATACGTTGAAAGATATATTTTTTCATTAATGTTAATGTAAAAATTTTTAATTTTGCACCAAAAGAATCTTAGAAAACTTACCTAACCTTATTATAACAAGAACAATTTATTTTAGCCTAACCCAACTATATATATTTTA